>NC_057797.1:6960410-7009960 GCF_018294505.1 Triticum aestivum
AAGCTCCGCCACTGCAGCAGTTCACAGTCCACAGCTCCTTGATCCACAGCACAAGTCCACAGTCCGGCGAGAAGATGACCGTGCAAATTGGAGGAGCCGATCGAGAGCCATGGAAGAAGGTCCGGCCATGGCACTGGAGGCGCGGAGGGGGCAGCGCCTCCTTTCAGCCGCAGCGCGTGGCCTGCTTGCCAGGGCCGTCGTGACGCTTGCGATCATGGCCTCCGGCCAGCCGGAGATCAGCAAGGGGTGCCTGCTCCGCAACGGCTACTCTGCCGTACTGACGGGCGTCACTAACAGCATCCTCGCCGACGTCCTCAACGGACGACTCAACGCCACGCCGGCCGAAAGGGCCGTGGAGTCCCTGCTCGACGCCACTGCCTTTCTCGGCGCCGGCGGCCTGCCGGTGATCTTCAGTGTCTTGCCAAAGATCGGCGGCGCGGTCGCGGTTCTGCCGGCGGTGGCGGCTGCGGTCGGCATCATCGCCGCCACCGCCACCGCCCAAGGGTCGTCATCCGGCGTCACAGCCCTCGTGTGCTGCGGCGTCGTGCTGGCTGCGCAGTTCACCCTGGCGACAAGGATGACGGCCTGATGGGCTGATGGCCATGAGCTGACCGTGATTCTGATTGAGAAAGAGCGTAGCTGCAGTTTGATATCCATGTTTGATATCTGCCTGAATGTAAACGGTGCAACTTGAAATAATTTTCGCTATTGTACTCTGTACTACATTAAGCATGCATGCATGGCTTCAATGTCAAGCTTGAGGAATGAATCCACTCATATGGTCCGGTCTTGTTTGATATTCTTTTTACCACTTTTAATCATAAAAATTATGGTTAGATAATTGAGTGCAGGATATGCACGTCTACATTAAATTTGATAATTGTATGTGTACGTAGCCGCATACATATAGATTTACTACGCAAGCATGTTCACAAATAAGGGTTTGGAGGGTCCTTTGGATTCCATGTGGGCCTGATTTTCGACCCATCACGCCCAAGCAAAATTGTAGAGTCCTTTGGATTCTATGTGGCCGCGGCGTGTACGCGTGGCGGGCGAGGGGACGCGCGTCGTCCGGTCTTCACTGCGCCGCCCGTGAGGCATTAATGGAGGAGGCTGACCGCACGCGGCAGTTTTGGCATTGATTCGCCGCGCGAAATGAGGCGATGAGGATGATGAAGCGGCGAGAAGCGAGATGAGTCGCTGACGTGGCGGGCCCACGGCTCTTTCGCGCCAAAAACGATTCGCCCGGCGCCCCCGAGCGCCCCCAGCGCATCGGGTTCGGGTTGGGTCTGCCGGCGCCAATTTTGGCCCGAGCCGGCAAAAAATGGGCCCTTGGGGGCGCGACTGGGCCGATTTTTTTGGCGTCGGCGGCCGAAAAGTCGCCTGGGGGCCTTGTTGGGGGCGTGGCTGGAGATGCTCTAATAGATATCAATGTGAGTGAGTAGAGATTGCCATGCAACAGATGCACTAGAGCTATAAGTGTATGAAAGCTCAAAAAGGAACTAAATGGACGTGCATCGTGAAGAAAAATTCCACTAGCTATATGAAAATGACAAAATTGGAGACTTTCTATCATGAAGATCATGGTGCTACTTTGAAGCACAAGTGTGGAAAAAAAAGGTAGTAGCAATGTCCCTTCTCTCTTTTCTCTCATTTTTTTTCTTTTTTTTCTCTTTTTTCTGGATGGGCATCTAAGGCCTCTTTTATTCATTTTTTGTAAGTCCAGAATCTCATCCCCACTTGTGAGGGAATCATAGCTTCCATCATCCTTTCCTTACATGGGACATGCTCTATTAACGATAATCTCACACTTTTATTAACTTACAACTCAAAACAAAATTACAACTCGATACCTATGACAAAATATGACTCTATATGCAATATGGAAGTGATGGTGCATGTCATAAAAGGAAGCGGTGGAAGTTGCATGGCAATATATCTTGGAATGGCTATGAAAATGCCATAATAGGTAGGTATGGTGGCTGTTTTGAGGAAGGTATATGGTGGCTGTTTTGAGGAAGGTATATGGTATACCGGCGAAAGTTGCGCGATAATAGAGAGGCTAGCAAAGGTGGAAGGGTGAGAGTGTGTATAATCCATGGACTCAATATTAGTCATAAAGAACTCACATACTTATTGCAAAATTATATTAGTCATTAAAGCAAAGTATTAAACACATGCTCCTAGGAGGGAGGTTGGTAGGAGTTAATCATCGCGCGCCCCCGACCCTCACACAAAGGTCGACAATCTATAAACAAGTCATGCTCCGAATCTGTTGCTCGCTCCATTGTTCCGAAGAACGGAGTCTTGGTCATCTTGCCCATGAGGCATGGTTCACAAGCATCAACTGATTCATAATCAAGTGATTCCAAAAGCCCATCAGTATGGAGTTTCTTCATGCGCTTTACACCAATATGACCTAAACGGCAGTGCCACAAATAAGTTGCACTATCATTATTAACTTTGCATCTGTTGGTTTCAATATTATGATTATGTGTATCAGTACGATCGAGATCCAATGAACTATTTTCATTGGGTGTGTAACCATATGAGGTTTTATTCATGTAAACAGAACAACAATTTATTCTCTTACTTAAATGAATAATCGTATTACAATAAACATGATCAAATCATATTTATGCTCAACGCAAACACCAAATAACACTTATTTAGGTTCAACATTAATCCCGAAAGTATAGGGAGTGTGCGATGATGATCATATCAATCTTGGAACCACTTCCAATACACATCGTCACTTCACCCTTAACTAGTCTCTGTTTATTCTGCAACTCCCGTTTCGAGTTACTAATCTTAGCAACTGAACTACTATCAAATACTGAGGGGTTGCTATAAACACTAGTAAAGTACACATCAATAATATATATATCAAATATACTTATGTTCACTTTGCCATCCTTCTTATCCGCCAATCACTTGGGATAGTTCCGCTTCCAGTGACCAGTCCCTTTGCAGTAGAAGCACTTAGTCTCAGGCTTAGGACCAGACTTGGGCTTCTTCACTTGAGCAGCAACTTGCTTGCTGTTCTTCTTGAAGTTCCCCTTTTTTCATTTGCCCTTTTCTTGAAACTAGTGATGTTGTCAACCATCAACACTTGATGCTCTTTCTTGATTTCTACCTTCATCGATTTCATCATGAAGAGCTTGGGAATTGTTTTCGTCATCCCTTGCATACTATAGTTCATCATGAAGTTCTACTAACTTGGTGATGGTGACTAGAGAATTCTGTCAATCACTATCTTATCTGGAAGATTAACTCCCACTTGATTCAAACGATTGTAGTACCCAGACAATCTGAGCACATGCTCACTAGTTGAGCGATTCTCCTCCATCTTTTAGCTATAGAACTTGTTGGAGACTTCATATCTCTCAACTCGGGTATTTGCTTGAAATATTAACTTCAACTCCTGGAACATCTCATATGGTCCATGACGTTCAAAACGTCTTTGAAGTCCCGATTCTAAGCCATTAAGCATGGTGCACTAAACTATCAAGTAGTCATCATATTGAGCTAGCCAAACGTTCATAACGTCTGCATCTGCTTCTGCAATAGGTCTGTCACCTAGCGGTGCATCAAGGACATAATTCTTTTGTGCAGCAATGAGGATAAACCTCAGATCACGGATCCAATCCGCATCATTGCTACTAACATCTTTCAACACAATTTGCTCTTGGAACATATCAAAATAAACATATGAAAACAACAACGCGAGCTATTGATCTACAACATAATTTGCAAAATTCTACCAGGACTAAGTTCATGATAAATTTAAGTTCAATTAATCATATTACTTAAGAACTCCCACTTAGATAGACATCCCTCTAATCCTCTAAGTGATTACGTGATTCAAATCAACTAAACCATGTCCGATCATCACGTGAGATGGAGTAGTTTCATTGGTGAACATCACTATGTTGATCATATCTACTATATGATTCACGCTCGACCTTTCGGTCTTCGTGTTCCGAGGCCATATCTGTATATGCTTGGCTTGTTAAGTATAACCTGAGTATTCCGCGTGTGCAACTGTTTTGCACCCGTTGTATTTGAACGTAGAGCCTATCACACCCGATCATCACGTGGTGTCTCAGCACGAAGAACTTTCGCAACGGTGCATACTCAGGAAGAACACTTCTTGATAATTATTGAGAGATCATCTTAAAATGCTACCGTCAATCAAAGCAAGATAAGATGCATAAAAGATAAACATCACATGCAATCAATATAAGTGATATGATATGGCCATCATCATCTTGTGCTTATGATGTCCATCTTCGAAGCACCGTCGTGATCACCATCATCACCAGCGCGACACCTTGATCACCATGGTAGCATCGTTGTCGTCTCGCCAATCTTATGCTTCCACGACTATCGCTACCGCTTAGTGATAAAGTAAAGCATCACAGCATAATTGCATTGCATACAATAAAGCGACAACCATATGGCTCCTGCCAGTTGCCGATAACTTGGTTACAAAACATGATCATCTCATACAATAAAATTTAGCATCATGTCTTGACCATATCACATCACAACATGCCCTGCAAAAACAAGTTAAACGTCCTCTACTTTGTTGTTGCAAGTTTTACGTGGCTGCTACGGGCTTAAGCAAGAACCAATCTTACCTACGCATCAAAACCACAACGATAGTTTGTCAAGTTGGTGTTGTTTTAACCTTCGCAAGGACTGGGCGTAGCCATACTCGGTTCAACTAAAGTTGGAGAAACTGTCACCCGCTAGCCACCTTTGTGCAAAGCACGTCGGGAGAACCGGTCTCGCCTAAGCGTACGCGTAATGTCGGTCCGGGCCGCTTCATCCAACAATACCGCCGAACCAAAGTATGACATGCTGGTAAGCAGTATGACTTATATCGCCCACAACTCACTTGTGTTCTACTCGTGCATATAACATCAACACATAAAACCTAGACTCGGATGCCACTGTTGGGGAACGTAGTAATTTCAAAAAATTTCTACGCACACGCAAGATCATGGTGATGCATAGCAACGAGAGGGGAGAGTGTTGTCTATGTACCCTCGTAGACCGCAGCGGAAGCGCTAGCACAACGCGGTTGATGTAGTCGTACGTCTTCACGGCCCGACCGATCAAGCACCGAAACTATGGCACCTCCGAGTTTTAGCACACGTTCAGCTCGATGACGATCCCCGGACTCCGATCCAGCAAAGTGTCGGGGAAGAGTTCCGTCAGCACGACGGCGTGGTGATGATCTTGATGTTCTACCGTCGCAGGGCTTCGCCTAAGCACCGCTACAATATTATCGAGGATTATGGTGGAAGGGGGCACCGCACACGGCTAAGAAAACGATCACGTGGATCAACTTGTGTGTCTATGGGGTGCCCCCTGCCTCCGTATATAAAGGAGTGGAGGAGGGGAGGGCCGGCCCTCTCTATGGCGTGCCCTAGGGGAGTCCTACTCCCACCGGGAGTAGGATTCCCCCTTTCCTAGTCCAACTAGGAGGCCTTCCTTGTAGTAGGAGTAGGAGACAAGGAAGGGGAAGAGGGAAGAGAAGGAAGGAGGGGGCGCAGCCCCTCCCCCTAGTCCAATTCGGACTAGGCCTTGGGGCGGCGCGCGGCCTGCCTCTCCCTCTCCCCTAAAGCCCAATAAGGCCCATATACTTCTTCTCCCGTATTCCCGTAACTCCCCGGTACTCCGAAAAATACCCGAACCACTCGAAACCTTTCCGATGTCTGAATATAGTCGTCCAATATATCTATCTTTACGTCTCGACCATTTCGAGACTCCTCGTCATGTCCCCGGTCTCATCCGGGACTCCGAACTCCTTCGATACATCAAAACTCATAAACTCATAATATAACTGTCATCGAAACCTTAAGCGTGCGTACCCTACGGGTTCGAGAACAATGTAGACATGACCGAGACACGTCTCCGGTCAATAACCAATAGCGGAACCTGGATGCTCATATTGGCTCCCACGTATTCTACGAAGATCTTTATCGGTCAGACCGCATAACAACATACGTTGTTCCCTTTGTCATCGGTATGTTACTTGCCCGAGATTCGATCGTCGGTATCTCAATACCTAGTTCAATCTCGTTACCGACAAGTCTCTTTACTCGTTTCGTAATACATCATCTCGCAACTAACTCATTAGTTGCAATGCTTGCAAGGCTTATGTGATGTGCATTACCGAGAGGGCCCAGAGATACCTCTCCGACAATCGGAGTGACAAATCCTAATCTCGAAATACGCCAACCCAACATGTACGTTTGGAGACACCTGTAGAGTTCCTTTATAATCACCCAGTTACGTTGTGACGTTTGGTAGCACACAAAGTGTTCCTCCGGTAAACGGGAGTTGCATAATCTCATAGTCATAGGAACATGTATAAGTCATGAAGTAAGCAATAGCAACATACTAAACGATCGAGTGCTAAGCTAACGGAATGGGTCAAGTCAATCACATCATTCTCCTAATGATGTGATCCCGTTAATCAAATAACAACTCTTTGTCTATGGTTAGGAAACATAACCATCTTTGATTAACGAGCTAGTCAAGTAGAGGCATACTAGTGACACTTTGTTTGTCTATGTATTCACACATGTATTATGTTTCCGGTTAATACAATTTTAGCATGAATAATAAACATTTATCATGAAATAAGGAAATAAATAATAACTTTATTATTGCCTCTAGGGCATATTTCCTTCGGTCCTTGCAAACCCCGCTGGAATTACACCCCTCATCATCTTCTCTTCAGGTCTCCGCCATCTTATGACGATCTTCATGTCTTTTGTTGTTTGTGTTATCCCAACATCACCGCCACTGCTCCTCATAAACTTGCACCTCGCTCCATAGTCTGTGTCTTTCTTGGATATCAACCCAACACCAAACGTTTTCGCTGCTATGACCCGGTGTCCATCGTGTGTTCATCTTGCGGAAAGTTTACTTTGATGAGGTTGTTTTTCCTTTTCAGCAGGTACATACATCCTTGTCGGCTGCACCCTCCACTCCGGGTGCTCCCTCTTGGCGGCCTCGTGGAGCCCGAGTGCTTCATCCACCATGGCCGCCCGTTGCGCCTTCGGTGCCTATTCCGCCACCTGCGCCCGCCGCTCTGGGCAAGTGCATCTCACCCACCCCTAGCATCCACCACGCAGACTCCATCGTCCTCGATCGGCTACGTCGTCTCGGCTGGCCCCTCGGCTGCCTCGACCGACCTATCGATCGTGAAACGACCTCGATGCGGCTATATCTCCCACGTGTCGAAGCACGACTTAGAGGCATAACCGCATTGAAAGCAATGTCGCAAGTGAGGTAATCTTCGCACAACCCATGTAATACATAAGGGAAAGAGATACATAGTTGGCTTACAATCGCCACTTCACACAATTGCATGAATAAAGCATTACAACATCCAAATACGATCAAGGCCCGACTACGGAACCAAAATAAAAGAAGAACCCCAACAGCGACAAGGTCCCCCGATCGACCCCAACTGGGCTCCACTACTGATCAACTAGAATGAAACAATACAAAGGACAAGATCTTTGTCGAGCTCCTCCTGAGCTTGGTTGCGTCACCTGCCCGGTTCAACGGCACCTGCAAGCTGGTTTTGAAAGTATCTGTGAGTCACGGGGACTCAGCAATCTCGCACCCTCGCGATCAAGACTATTTAAGCTTATGGGTAAGGTAAAGGTATGAGGTGGAGCTACAACAAGCGACTAGCATATATGGTGGCTAACATACGCAAATGAGAGCGAGAAGAGGAGGCAAAGCACGATCGAGAAACTATGATCAAGAAGTGATCCTAGAACAACCTACGTCAAACATAACTCCAACACCGTGTTCACTTCCTGGACTCCGCCGGAAAGAGACCATCACGGTTACACACGCGGTTGATGCATTTTAATTAAGGTCAACTTCAGGTTTTCTACAACCGGACGTTAACAAATTCCCATCTGCCCATAACCGCGGGCACGGCTTTTGAAAGTTCAAATCCCTGCAGGGGTGTCCCAACTTAGCCCATCACAAACTCTCACGGTCAATGAAGGATATTCCTTCTAGCGGGAAGACCCGATCAGACTCGGAATCCCAATTACAAGACATTTCGACAATGATAAAACAAATTCAGCAACACCGCCCGAATGTGCCGACAAATCTCGATAGGAGCTGCACATATCTCGTTCTCAGGGCACACTCGGATGAGCGCTCCATACAACTAAAACCAAACCTCGAGTTTCCCCGAGGGGGCGCTGCACAGGACTCTAGTTTGGACCAACACTCAGAGGAGCACTGGCCCGGGGGGGTTTAAATAAAGATGACCCTTCAGTCCGTGGAACCCAAGGGAAAAAGAGGCTAGGTGGTGAATGGTAAAACCAAAGTTGGGTATTGCTGGAAGAGTTTTATTCAAGGCGAACTATCAAGGGGTTCCCATTATTATCCAACCGCGTAAGGAACGCAAAATCCAGGAACATAACACCGATATGACAGAAACTAGGGCGGCAAGAGTGGAACAAAACACCAGGCATAAGGCCGAGCCTTCCACCCTTTACCAAGTATATAGATGCATTAATTAGATAAGAGGTATTGTGATATCCCAACAAGTAAACATGTTCCAACAAGGAACAACGTCTCCATGTTCCAACAAGGAACAAACTTCAATCTTCACCTGCAACTAACAACGCTATAAGAGGGGCTGAGCAAAGCGGTAAACTAGCCAAACAACGGTTTGCTAGGACAAGGTGGGTTAGAGGCTTGGCTCAACAATATGGGAGGCATGATAAGCAAGTGGTAGGTATTGCAGCATAGGCATAGAAAAAGGGCGAGCAACTAGCAAGCAAAGATAGAAGTGATTTCGAGGGTATGGTCATCTTGCCTGAAATCCCGCAAGGAAGAAGAACGAGTCCATGAAGAAGACAATTGGACATAGTCGAACGGTTCCTCACAACGCGACATTATCGGAACCAACCCGAAGAAGCAACACCGGAAAAGAGCAAACAACCTAGTAAACAACCACCACATAGACATGGCATGATGCGCAAACAAGTATGATGCATGTCCAGTTTAAAGAGTGAAGGAAATATGCCCTAGAGGCAATAATAAAGTTATTATTTATTTCCTTATATCATGATAAATGTTTATTATTCATGCTAGAATTGTATTAACCGGAAACATAATACATGTGTGAATACATAGACAAACTTAGTGTCACTAGTATGCCTCTACTTGACTAGCTCGTTAATCAAAGATGGTTATGTTTCCTAACCATGAACAAGGTGTTGTTATTTGATTAACGAGGTCACATCATTAGTTGAATGATCTGATTGACATGACCCATTTCATTAGCTTAGCACCCGATCCTTTAGTATGTTGCTATTGCTTTCTTCATGACTTATACATGTTCCTATGACTATGAGATTATGCAACTCCCGTTTACCGGAGGAACACTTTGTGTGCTACCAAACGTCACAACATAACTGGGTGATTATAAAGGAGCTCTACAGGTGTCTCCAAAGGTAGATGTTGGGTTGGCGTATTTCGAGATTAGGATTTGTCACTCTGATTGTCGGAGAGGTATCTCTGGGCCCTCTCGGTAATGCACATCACATAAGCCTTGCAAGCATTACAACTAATATGTTAGTTGTGAGATGATGTATTACGGAACGAGTAAAGAGACTTGCCGGTAACGAGATTGAACTAGGTATTGGATACCGACGATCGAATCTCGGGCAAGTAACATACCGATGACAAAGGGAACAACGTATGTTGTTATGCGGTCTGACCGATAAAGATCTTCGTAGAATATGTAGGAGCCAATATGGGCATCCAGGTCCTGCTATTGGTTATTGACCGGAGATGTGTCTCAGTCATGTCTGCATTATTCTCGAACCGTAGGGTCCGCACGCTTAACGTTACGATGACAATTATTATGAGTTTATGCATTTTGATGTACCGAAGTTAGTTCGGAGTCCCGGATGTGATCACGGACATGACGAGGAGTCTCGAAATGGTCGAGACATAAAGATTGATATATTGGAAGCCTATGTTTGGATATCGGAAGTGTTCCGGGTGAAATCGGTATTTTACCGGAGTACCCGGAGGTTACCAGAACCCTCCAGGAGCTGTATGGGCCTTAATGGGCTTTAGTGGAAAGGAGAAGGGGCAGCCCAAGATGGGCCGCGCGCCTCCCCCTCCCCTAGTCCTATTAGGACAAGGAGAGGTGGCCGCCCCCCCCCTCTCTCTTTCCCCCTCAGCAAATCCTACTCCAACTAGGATTGGGGGGAGGAATCCTACTCCCAGAGGGACTAGGACTCCCTTGGCGCGCCCTCCTTGGCCGGCCGGCCCCCTCCCCTTGGCTCCTTTATATACGGAGGCAGGGGACACCCCTAGACACACAAGTTGATCCTTGAGATCGTTCCTTAGCCATGTGCGGTGCCCCCTGCCACCATATTCCACCTCGATCATATTTTAGCGGTGCTTAGGCGAAGCCCTGCAACAGTAGAACATCAAGATCGTCACCACGCCGTCGTGCTGACGGAACTCCTCCCCGACGCTTTGCTGGATCGGAGCCCGGGGATCGTCATCGAGCCGTATGTGTGCTAAGAACTCGGAGGTGCCGGAGTAACAGTGCTTGGATCGGTCGGATCGGGAAGACGTACGACTACTTCCTCTATGTTGCGTCAACGCTTCCGCAGTCGGTCTGCGTAGGTACGTAGACAACACTCTCCCCTCTCGTTGCTATGCATCACCATGATCTTGCATGTGCGTAGGAATTTTTTGGAAATTACTGCATTCCCCAACAGTGGCATCCGAGCCTAGGTTTTATGGTTCGATGTTATATGCACGAGTAGAACACAAGTGAGTTGTGGGCGATATAAGTCATACTACCTGCCAGCATGTCATACTTTGGTTTGGCGGTATTGTTGGACGAGACGACCCGGACCGACATTACGCGTACGCTTACGCGAGACCGGTTCTCCCGACGTGCTTTGCACATAGGTGGCTTGCGGGCGACAGTCTCTCCAACTTTAGTTGAACCAAGTGTGGCTACGCCCGGTCCTTGCGAAGGTTAAAACAGAGTCTATTTGACAAACTATCATTGTGGTTTTGATGCGTAGGTGAGATTGGTTCTTGCTTAAACCCGTAGCAGCTACGTAAAACTTGCAACAACAAAGTAGAGGACGTCTAACTTGTTTTTGCAGGGCATGTTGTGATGTGATATGGTCAAGGCATGATGCTGAATTTTATGAGATGATCATGTTTTGTAACCGAGTTATCGGCAACTTGCAGGAGCCATATGGTTGTCGCTTTATTGTATGCAATGCAATCGCGATGTAATGTTTTACTTTATTACTAAGCGGTGGCGATAGTCGTGGAAGCATAAGATTGGCGAGACGACAACGATGCTACGATGGAGATCAAGGTGTTGCGCCGGTGACGATGGTGATCATGACGGTGCTTCGGAGATGGAGATCACAAGCACAAGATGATGATGGCCATATCATATCACTTATATTGATTGCATGTGATGTTTATCTTGTTATGCATCTTATCTTGCTTTGATTGACGGTAGCATTATAAGATGATCTCTCACTAAATTATCAAGAAGTGTTCTCCCTGAGTATGCACCATTGCCAAAGTTCGTCGTGCCCAGACACCACGTGATGATCAGGTATGATAAGCTCTACGTCCATCTACAACGGGTGCAAGCCAGTTTTGCACACGCAGAATACTCAGGTTAAACTTGACGAGCCTAGCATATGCAGATATGTCCTCGGAACACAGAGACCGAAAGGTCGAGCGTGAATCATATAGTAGATATGATCAACATAACGATGTTCACCATTGAAAACTACTCCATCTCACGTGATGATCAGTTATGGTTTAGTTGATTTGGATCACGTGATCACTTAGAGAATGAGAGGGATGTCTATCTAAGTGGGAGTTCTTAAGTAATTTGATTAATTGAACTTAAACTTATCATGAACTTAGTACCTGATAGTATCTTGCTTGTTTATGTTGATTGTAGATAGATGGCTCGTGCTGTTGTTCCGTTGAATTTTAATGCGTTCCTTGAGAAAGCAAAGTGGAAAGATGATGGTAGCAATTACACGGACTGGGTCCGTAACTTGAGGATTATCCTCATTGCTGCTCAGAAGAATTACGTCCTGGAAGCACCGCTGGATGCCAGGCCTGCTGCTGGAGCAACACCAGATGTTATGAACGTCTGGCAGAGCAAAGCTGATGACTACTCGATAGTTCAGTGCGCCATGCTTAATGGCTTAGAATCGGGACTTCAACGACGTTTTGAACGTCATGGAGCATATGAGATGTTCCAGGAGTTGAAGTTAATATTTCAAGCAAATGCCCGGATTGAGAGATATGAAGTCTCCAATAAGTTCTATAGCTGCAAGATGGAGGAGAACAATTCTGTCAGTGAGCATATACTCAAAATGTCTGGGTATAATAATCACTTGATTCATATGGGAGTTAATATTCCAGATGATTGCGTCATTGACAGAATTCTCCAATCACTGCCACCAAGCTACAAGAGCTTCGTGATGAACTATAATATGCAAGGGATGAACAAGACTATTCCTGAGCTCTTCGCAATGCTGAAAGCTGCGGAGGTAGAAATCAAGAAGGAGCATCAAGTGTTGATGGTTAACAAGACCACTAGTTTCAAGAAAAAGGGCAAAGGGAAGAAAAAGGGGAACTTAAAAAAGAACAGTAAGCAAGTTGCTGCTCAGGAGAAGAAACCCAAGTCTGGACCTAAGCCTGAAACTGAGTGCTTCTACTGCAAGCAGACTGGTCACTGGAAGTGGAACTGCCCCAAGTATTTGGCGGATAAGAAGGATGGCAAGGTGAACAAAGGTATATGTGATATACATGTTATTGATGTGTACCTTACTAGAGCTCGCAGTAGCACCTGGGTATTTGATACTGGTTCTGTTGCTAATATTTGCAACTCGAAACAGGGACTACGGATTAAGCGAACACTAGCGAAGGACGAGGTGACGATGCGCGTGGGAAACGGTTCCAAAGTCGATGTGATCGCGGTCGGCACGCTACCTCTACATCTACCTTCGGGATTAATATTAGACCTAAATAATTGTTATTTGGTGCCAGCATTGAGCATGAACATTATATCTGGATCTTGTTTGATGCGAGACGGTTATTCATTTAAATCAGAGAATAATGGTTGTTCTATTTATATGAGTAATATCTTTTATGGTCATGCACCTTTAAGAAGTGGTCTATTTTTGATGAATCTCGATAGTAGTAACACACATATTCATAATGTTGAAGCCAAAAGATGCAGAGTTGATAATGACAGTGCAACTTATTTGTGGCACTGCAGTTTAGGTCATATCGGTATAAAGCGCATGAAGAAACTCCATACTGATGGACTTTTGGAACCACTTGATTATGAATCACTTGGTACTTACGAACCGTGCCTCATGGGCAAGATGACTAAAACACCATTCTCCGGTACTATGGAGAGAGCAACAGATTTGTTGGAAATCATACATACAGATGTATGTGGTCCAATGAATATTGAGGCTCGTGGCGGATATCGTTATTTTCTCACCTTCACAGATGACTTAAGAAGATATGGGTATATCTACTTAATGAAACATAAATCTGAAACATTTGAAAAGTTCAAAGAATTTCAGAGTGAAGTTGAAAATCATCGTAACAAGAAAATAAAGTTTCTATGATATGATCGTGGAGGAGAATATTTGAGTTACGAGTTTGGTGTACATTTGAAAAATTGTGGAATAGTTTCGCAACTCACGCCACCCGGAACACCACAGCGTAATGGTGTTTCCGAACATCGTAATCGTACTTTACTAGATATGGTGCGATCTATGATGTCTCTTACTGATTTACCGCTATCGTTTTGGGGTTATGCTTTAGAGACGGCCGCATTCACGTTAAATAGGGCACCATCAAAATCCGTTGAGACGACGGCTTATGAACTGTGGTTTGGCAAGAAACCAAAGTTGTTGTTTCTTAAAGTTTGGGGCTGCGATGCTTATGTGAAAAAGCTTCAACCTGATAAGCTCGAACCCAAATCGGAGAAATGTGTCTTCATAGGATACCCAAAGGAGACTGTTGGGTACACCTTCTATCACAGATCCGAAGGCAAGACATTCATTGCTAAGAATGGATCCTTTCTAGAGAAGGAGTTTCTCTCGAAAGAAGTGAGTGGGAGGAAAGTAGAACTTGACGAGGTAACTGTACCTGCTCCCTTATTGGAAAGTAGTACATCACAGAAAACTGTTTCTGCGACACCTATACCAATTAGTGAGGAAGCTAATGATGATGATCATGAAACTTCAGGACAAGATACTACAGAACCTCGTAGATCAACCAGAGCGAGATCCGCACCAGAGTGGTATGGTAATCCTGTTCTAGAAATCATGCTGCTAGATCATGATGAACCTACGAACTATGAAGAAGCGATGGTGAGCCCAGATTCCGCAAAGTGGCTTGAAGCCATGAAATCTGAGATGGGATCCATGTATGAGAACAAAGTATGGACTTTGGTTGACTTGCCCGATGATCGGCAAGCAATTGAGAATAAATGGATCTTCAAGAAGAAGACTGACGCTGATGGTAATGTTACTGTCTACAAAGCTCGACTTGTCGCAAAAGGTTTTCGACAAGTTCAAGGGGTTGACTACGATGAGACCTTCTCACCATAGCGATGCTTAAGTCTGTCTGAATCATGTTAGCAATTGCCGCATTTTATGATTATGAAATTTGACAGATGGATGTCAAAATTGCATTCCTGAATGGATTTCTGGAAGAAGAGTTGTATATGATGCAACCAGAAGGTTTTGTCGATCCAAAGGGAGCTAACAAAGTGTGCAAGCTCCAGCGATCCATTTATGGATTGGTGCAAGCCTCTCGGAGTTGGAATAAATGCTTTGATAGTGTGATCAAAGCATTTGGTTTTATACAGACTTTTGGAGAAGCCTGTATTTACAAGAAAGTGAGTGGGAGCTCTGTAGCATTTCTGATATTATATGTGGATGCCATATTACTAATTGGAAATGATATAGAATTTCTGGATAGCATAAAGGGATACTTGAATAAAAGTTTTTCAATGAAAGACCTCGGTGAAGCTGCTTACATATTAGGCATTAAGATCTATAGAGATAGATCAAGACGCTTAATTGGACTTTCACAAAGCACATACCTTGACAAAGTTTTGAAGAAGTTCAAAATGGATCAAGCAAAGAAAGGGTTCTTGCTTGTGTTACAAGGTGTGAAGTTGAGTAAGACTCAATAGCCGACCACTGCAGAAGATACAGAGAAAATGAAAGATGTTCCCTATGCTTCAGCCATAGGCTCTATCATGTATGCAATGCTGTGTACCAGACCTGATGTGTGCCTTGCTATAAGTTTAGCAGGGAGGTACCAAAGTAATCCAGGAGTGGATCACTGGACAGCAGTCAAGAACATCCTGAAATACCTGAAAAGGACTAAGGATATGTTTCTCGTATATGGAGGTGACAAAGAGCTCATCGTAAAAGGTTACGTTGATGCAAGCTTTGACACTGATCCGGACGATTCTAAATCGCAAACCGGATACGTGTTTACATTAAACGGTGGAGCTGTCAGTTGGTGCAGTTCTAAGCAAAGCGTCGTAGCGGGATCTACATGTGAAGCGGAGTACATAGCTGCTTCGGAAGCAGCGAACGAAGGAGTCTGGATGAAGGAGTTCATATCCGATCTAGGTGTCATACCTAGTGCATCAGGTCCAATGAAAATCTTTTGTGACAATACTGGTGCAATTGCCTTGGCAAAGGAATCCAGATTTCACAAGAGGACCAAGCACATCAAGAGATGCTTCAATTCCATCCGGGATCTAGTCCAGGTGGGAGACATAGAGATTTGCAAGATACATACGGATCTGAATGTTGCAGACCCGTTGATTAAGCCTCTTCCACGAGCAAAACATGATCAACACCAAGGCTCCATGGGTGTTAGAATCATTACTGTGTAATCTAGATTATTGACTCTAGTGCAAGTGGGAGACTGAAGGAAATATGCCCTAGAGGCAATAATAAAGTTATTATTTATTTCCTTATATCATGATAAATGTTTATTATTCATGCTAGAATTGTATTAACCGGAAACATAATACATGTGTGAATACATAGACAAACTTAGTGTCACTAGTATGCCTCTACTTGACTAGCTCATTAATCAAAGATGGTTATGTTTCCTAACCATGAACAAGGTGTTGTTATTTGATTAACGAGGTCACATCATTAGTTGAATGATCTGATTGACATGACCCATTTCATTAGCTTAGCACCCGATCGTTTAGTATGTTGCTATTGCTTTCTTCATGACTTATACATGTTCCTATGACTATGAGATTATGCAACTCCCGTTTACCGGAGGAACACTTTGTGTGCTACCAAACGTCACAATGTAACTGGGTGATTATAAAGGAGCTCTACAGGTGTCTCCAAAGGTAGATGTTGGGTTGGCGTATTTCGAGATTAGGATTTGTCACTCCGATTGTCGGAGAGGTATCTCTGGGCCCTCTCGGTAATGCACATCACATAAGCCTTGCAAGCATTACAACTAATATGTTAGTTGTGAGATGATGTATTACGGAATGAGTAAAGAGACTTGCCGGTAACGAGATTGAACTAGGTATTGGATACCGACGATCGAATCTCGGGCAAGTAACATACCGATGACAAAGGGAACAACGTATGTTGTTATGCGGTCTGACCGATAAAGATCTTTGTAGAATATGTAGGAGCCAATATGGGCATCCAGGTCCCGCTATTGGTTATTGACCGGAGATGTGTCTCAGTCATGTTTGCATTATTCTCGAACCGTAGGGTCCGCACGCTTAACGTTACGATGACAGTTATTATGAGTTTATGCATTTTGATGTACCAAAGTTAGTTCGGAGTCCCGGATGTGATCACGGACATGACGAGGAGTCTCGAAATGGTCGAGACATAAAGATTGATATATTGGAAGCCTATGTTTGGATATCGGAAGTGTTCTGGGTGAAATCGGTATTTTACCGGAGTACCGGGAGGTTACCGGAACCCTCCGGGAGCTGTATGGGCCTTAATGGGCTTTAGGGGAAAGGAGAAGGGGCAGCCCAAGATGGGCCGCGCTCCTCCCCCCTCCCCTAGTCCTATTAGGACAAGGAGAGGTGGCCGGCCCCCCTCTCTCTCTTTCCCCCTCAGCAAATCCTACTCCAACTAGGATTGGGGGGAGGAATCCTACTCCCAGAGGGAGTAGGACTCCCTTGGCGCGCCCTCCTTGGCCGGCCGGCCCCCTCCCCTTGGCTCCTTTATATACGGAGGCAGGGGACACCCCTAGACACACAAGTTGATCCTTCAGATCGTTCCTTAGCCGTGTGCGGTGCCCCCTTCCACCATATTCCACCTCGATCATATTGTAGCGGTGCTTAGGCGAAGCCCTGCGACAGTAGAACATCAAGATCGTCACCACGCCGTCGTGCTGACGGAACTCCTCCCCGACGCTTTGCTGGATCGGAGCCCGGGGATCGTCATCGAGCTGTACGTGTGCTAAGAACTCGGAGGTGCCGGAGTAACGGTGCTTGGATTGGTCGGATAGGGAAGACGTACGACTACTTCCTCTACGTTGCGTCAACGCTTCCGCAGTCGGTCTGCGTAGGTACGTAGACAACACTCTCCCCTCTCGTTGCTATGCATCACCATGATCTTGCGTGTGCGTAGGAAATTTTGAAATTACTGCGTTCCCCAACAAAGAGGGCATGGCATGGCAAAGTGCACAAACAATACTACAAATTAAGTGGAGCTCATTATGCAACTCCGTTGCATATTGACGGAACACCACATTCAAGTTATTTAGTTCAATCTTGTTTATGTACCCAACAATATTAAATGTTGTTGAACAATGGCAAGAGGGGAAGCATGATGAAACTATCTAATCTAGGCAAGTTTAAATGAGGCCGGAACAACAAAACAACAAGTCCGGAAACTCCTCATATGCATATATTAGGTTTGGTACTGTTCTGCCCTATACATAATTTTAGAGTTGTCAAGCATGAAAAGTGATGCCACCATGTTACACTAGGCAAAATTCTACCCCATTTACATATAAAGATTAATTAAAACCGAGCTACGGTTAATTAGTTATGAATTAAACCGTTTTAACATGGCATAAGAGTAAATCTACACAAACAGCAATTTAATCATTTTAACCATGGATGAAAATGAAAAATTATTAAACTAGATGAAAAACTAAGCAAGTTTCATATATAACTTATTTTAAATTGATGTACGGTTTGTGAGTTAGAATATGCATGAACATTAAGGGGTTTTCTAAAAAACTGCAGTTCTCTGATTAATTAGCAAATTCGTTCGTGGAAAAAAAACAGGCATCGGGCCGAATTGGAGCTACAGGCCGAAACATGTCATGGGTGCTGGGGGGTTGCCTCACATAATGGGCCTTGGCCCGGTCGGTTGGCTGCAGCAGGCCGGCTGAGTGGAAGGACGAGGTGGGCGCTGGGCCTAGGCGAGGCCGGTCTAGGCGAAGTCAATGAAAGCGGGCGAGGCTCTCGATCCCGAGCTGCTGCTCGATGCAGAGGACGCAGAAGAGCCGGCGATGCAAGGCGCGTCAGCTTCAGGCGATGCAGGGCACGGAGGAGATGCGGATCCGGGCACTGGATGGCGTCCCAAGTGAGATCCGAGGCGAGGCAGGGGTTCGGCGGCCATGGCGCGGCTTGGGTCTTGGCGGAGGAAGGAGGTCCGGCGAGGGCACGCGGGTGAAGGGCGGCGGATCCCGCCAGGAACGAGCTCCGACGATGGCTTGAATCCCGCTAGGGTAGAAGAAACATGGAGTTGAGAGAGTGAGAGCAAAGCAAAGAGAAAGGAGAGGGAAGGCAGGAAAAGGAGGGCGGCAACGCTGCTGGGTTCGCCGGCAAGGGTCGCGGTATGGCCGCGGTCAGGGAGGAAGGAGCCGCTGCTGCTCGCCGGTGGCTCGGTGCTGCTGCTGGGTCGACGAGGAGGAGCTTGGGGAAGGAGTACGGCGCAGCAGGGGGTGTCCGGCAGGCGCGGGAAGCGGCGGGTCTGGTCGTGGCCTTCGTGAGCGGCCGGCACGGGCGTTCCTGTAGAGTAAGAGAGAGCGGGAAGAGATGAGCAGTGAGAGAGAGGATCAGAAGAGGAATGAAGGAGCAGGGGCGAGGCTCATCTGTTGGGTCCGCCGGCGGCGTGGCTGGACAGACGGAGGCTGCAGGCGCTGCGAGATGCGGTTGGATCGAGGCGAGGAGGTGGATTGGATCTGGATCCCGAGGAAGATACGGTAGGTGGCGGCGGCTCGACGGGACAAAGTCCCTAGATTCTAGGGTTGCTGCCTAGGGGATTGCTCTATATGTAGTAAGTGGATTTTTGGATAGGGGCAGTTGGCCCCTTCGATCTTAATCGAACGGACGGGAAAAATAGGTTAGGTAGCCCAAAGAGAAAAATGGAGACATTTTGTAGATGTTTGGGGAGGATCCGGACACGACGGTGACGACTGCTCAGGTCGGGTCCGGGACAATTTCAGACGCGCACGTGAGGGGTTCGATGCACTGTGCAGAGAGGGTTTCAGACCGTGCGGTCGCATCGAACAACTCCGGAAGCGAAGAGGGGAAGGAGGATGGACTAGGTGGGCTGTGGCGAGACTGCGAGGGAGAGAAGAGAGAGGGAGGGCCCGGCATCTGTTTCCGGAGACTGGAAATGTCCGACGATAGACCGACTATATTGTCGCTATAGTTAAACGTTGGGGCATCAAACGGACTCCGAATGCGATGAAACTTGACAGGCGGTCTATCTACACTATAATAAGACCACACGCCAAATTTCAACCCAATCCGAGAACATTTTCTGGCCACTTATAAAATACTATTTTGGATATGCCGCGGGCGCGTGCAAGTTGGTCTGGGCTCAGAACGGACAACGGAAAGAATGGGGAGACCCGGACGAGTGCAAGTTTTGAAAACATGATGATGCAATGCACATGATGCAAAGATGAAATGCAACGGACCAAACAAATCACACAACGAAACCCGGAAACCCTGGAAAGCGACTGAAGCTCCGGTCTTGGGGCGTTACAACACTCCACCACTACGAGAGGATCTCGTCCCGAGATCTAGAATTGCACCGGAGGGAAAACGGAACAGAAAAGAGAAAAGGTAAAACTAAGTTGCTTCTTTGACAAACGAGTGAGACCAAAGAACCTTGAGAGGTTGAACAACTTGAAAGTAAAAATGCAACGAAGTAGAACAAAGTTGAAAGCACTCCGGTAGGGAAGAGGAACAAGGAAGAACAAATTCGTATGGCACTCCAGTTAAAGAGATGTAATACTTGATAAGGCGAAAAGAACTTGAGCAAAAGGGCACACCACTCCGCTTAAATGGATAGGCATGAAAAGAACATGATCTTTGATGAAACGAGAAAAGATGGGTTGAAGAGAGCAACATCACAAAGCCTCCGGAACAAAATTAAGAATGGAATGGAATGAACGAAGGGAAACAAGATCTTGAGGGAGCACGCTTACAACAAATGCTAGAACGGAGTTGTAGGAAAACCAACAACGAAAAGAATAAACTTGATATGGTCTTATGGAATATATCTCAAATATATGAGGTGACAACCTGCCACTCACGGGAAAAGAATTGGATTGATAAGAACAAGGAGACGAGAAAGCTATATCACCGGGAGGATAAAAGAAGAACTTGGGTCATTTATAAGCACCATAATAGCAACAAACCTTAGAGAAGGCTTTAGGTGAAATATAACCCAAGATAACTCCAATGACGAGATTGATGGATTTAAAATATCTCATTCATGACAACATGTGAATCATGAAACATGATTTCAAATTATCAAGAATGACATAATACCACCTCCAATGATACGGAAGAAAGAATTGCACTCCGGATGCAAGATGAAGAATGCTTGAGCTCCTTAGAAAAGAATCTCGATGAACACTTCGAGAAGGAATATAAATCCTTGATGAACCATCATGTAGAACCTTCATGAGAACTTCGGAAATAAAAGAAATGATCAATCGAAATGGAGGATGAAAAGAATAAGGTTGAAGCCTTGCAATGATTTAAATGAATCTCCGTGGTGATGTAACTGCGAGAGCTAGGAACTCCGGGAAAAGAAAAGATGAAACAACTGAAATCAAGAATTTTGATGAACCTCCGGAATAAGGAATTAAACCACTTGGATGAAACAATAATAAGAATTACATTATGCTTATCCTTCACCAATTCAAATTGATGACAAGCAATGGATTTTGGCATACTATTTATTCTCATAGAAAGGATTAAGATAGATATAGCACAAACTTGGGAAGATCTTCAACGAACCACCGTAAGAATTGAAACAACGAATAAATTGATATGATAAATGAAGGAATAAGAATCTTGAGCGAACCACCGTAAGAATTAAAAGTGAACAAAGAAAAGATAAGGAAGACACCGGGAAGAATTAGTAAATAAACGAAGATGCTTGAGAGAATTTAGATACATGAGAACGAAGAGATCGTGAGCTGGTAAGAGAAACTTGAATGATGCACCGGTAAGATTGGAGGATGACCACTGAAAGCTGAGAATGAATAAACCTGAATTGATGGACTCCGGATAATCAAACTAAGGAGACTCTTGAATTGCTTCAGATGGGTGAAAAGAATTCTCACGATCGAAAACAATTATGAGAGGATGGCATAAGGCTAGCATCATGAATCTTTGAGAGAACGGATAAGATTGAGGAGAAACTCTTCTTCGGTCTTTAAAAGTTGGAAAAGACGATGAGTAACACCACCGTGAATTGTTGAGACACTCCGGAATAAAGAAGAATAGAAAAGTTGAACCAATGATGAAAACAATTTGGAAGATCTTGGAGAAAGACATTTGACTGATGATAAATCATTCTTACGTCAAACTTCGAAAAGAAATTTGAGGATAGCTCCGGGAAAATAAGAAGAGTCAGGTAAGATCCTGGGAAAAGACCTGTGGGTTAGGGCCCACTCAAAAGAAACACCGTAGAATGATTTAAAAGAGAGAATGCAATGGTTGAATTAAAAGGCTTGAATGAGATAAACATCCTCAAAATAGGATTAACGGATCTTGAATGACAAGACGATCCTTCTGAGATATCTTCAGCACTCCGGAACAATTGAACAGGGAGAGGTGAGTGATTAAGAATTGCACCGGCATGAGAAAACATTGAAACGAGGAAAGGATATGATCAATAAAGCTTGACTTGAAACCACCGGAGATGAAAAGAATGAAGAATGACGAACTTGAAGCTCCATTAGAATCTTCCTGAGAATCACCGGATAAGAACATTGACGGAAAAGGAATGGAGAGACTTCACGAGAATAAAAGGATACTTGATTAAGAAATCTGAGTCCTTGAAGAAAACAAGGGAGGGAGAGCAGGAAAACAAACAAACACCGTTGATAAGAACTGATATTGAATAATGCGGATGTTGAAGTGATCGGATCCACTTGAAGAGAAGCACGCCGGTTGAAAAGGTTTGACATGACAATCTCGATTATCATGATTATTGGTATTCACATCGGAGTATGAGAACACCATTTAGAGAAGGTATGGAATCAACATTTGACTTCGAAGCAACTTGAATACGACAACTCAAAACAAAAACAAAGAATTGGCTTGTAGAATAAGCCAGAACAAACATATGATAGAGATTTCGTCCGAAGTTTTCATGGTGGGGCCTACACGGGCTCGATCGTACAACACCATCATGTACAAGGCAGTGCACATGACATACGAAGCGTCCCCGAGTCGGCATAGCCAAGGACTCTTTAAGACACAACGAGACCACTATAAAACCAACCGTGAATAGGCGGACCACTAGACGTCGAACCCCAATTTCATATCATACATCCGTCGGAAAAGATATCCTAAGAGCTACTTGAATTCCCACTTATAAACTCCCGAAACTTTCCGGTTATGCAATCAGGTGTTGGGGATACATGGGAAGCATAATATCTCACCCAAAACTAACAAATCCTACATCCAGCTGTATCCATCCTTCAACACATAACCAAGAAACCTTCAGAAATCATCTACCTCAACCTTCGAAAAGCATCCGTTATACAAGTTATGGCAATACTCCCAAACTCCCGCCCCAGTACTGGATGGCGTCGAGGTTATCTCACCAACAACTGCATAAAAGATATTTTCGATGTCGGCGAACTAAACTCAGGTATTCCAGAACTGCAACGATAAAATTGTGACGACAACACCTCGAAGCTCAACTCCCCGGGACACTGGCACAACCCCTAAATGTCAGGAGGCACCAAGAACAATGTTCTCGTCACAAAACCATCGGAATGATTCCAAGATACCCGCGTGATCCTAAATTTTTTTTAGTGAAATTTGAGAAGAAAAGAGTCAAAACTCTACGTCAGGATGCCTTACCAGAGCGATGAAGGGACTGGGGAGTAAAAAGAATTCCTAAACTCTCCGATATATAATTCCTAAATGACTCAAAACATTTTTCTAGACTCAACAACGTCAGCTAATTCGATCAAGCAGGGGGGCTCCTAAGGTCGAGGAAGGCTCTGATTACCAACTTGTAACACCCTTGATGTGGCTATATCTCCCACGTGTCGAAGCACGACTTAGAGGCATAACCGCATTGAAAGCAATGTCGCAAGTGAGGTAATCTTCGCACAGCCCATGTAATACATAAGGGAAAGAGATACATAGTTGGCTTACAATCGCCACTTCACACAATTGCATGAATAAAGCATTACAATATCCAAATACAATCAAGGTCCGACTACGGAACCAAAATAAAAGAAGAACCCCAACAGCAACAAGGTCCCCCGATCGACCCCAACTGGGCTCCACTACTGATCAACTAGAACGAAACAATACAAATGGCAAGATCTTTGTCGAGCTCCTCCTGAGCTTGGTTGCGTCACCTGCCCGGTTCAACGGCACCTACAAGCTGGTTTTGAAAGTATCTGTGAGTCACGGGGACTCAGCAATCTCACACCCTTGCGATCAAGACTATTTAAGCTTATGGGTAAGGTAAAGGTATGAGGTGGAGCTGCAGCAAGCAACTAGCATATATGGTGGCTAACATACGCAAATGAGAGCGAGAAGAGGAGGCAAAGCACGATCGAGAAACTATGATCAAGAAGTGATCCTAGAACAACCTACGTCAAACATAACTCCAACACCGTGTTCACATCTCGGACTCCGCCGGAAAGAGACCATCACGGTTACACACATGGTTAATGCATTTTAATTAAGGTCAACTTCAGGTTTTCTACAACCGGACATTAACAAATTCCCATCTGCCCATAACCGCGGGCACGGCTTTCGAAAGTTCAAATCCCTGCAGGGGTGTCCCAACTTAGCCCATCACAAACTCTCACGGTCAACGAAGGATATTCCTTCTAGCGGGAAGACCCGATCAGACTCGGAATCCCGATTACAAGACATTTTGACAATGATAAAACAAATCCAGCAACACCGCCCGAATGTGCTGACAAATCCCGATAGGAGCTGCACATATCTCGTTCTCAGGGCACACTCAAATGAGCGCTCCATACAACTAAAACCAAACCTCGAGTTTCCCCGAGGGGGCGCTGCACAGGACTCTAGTTTGGACCAACACTCAGAGGAGCACTGGCCTGGGGGGTTTAAATAAAGATGACCCTTGAGTCCGCGGAACCCAAGGGAAAAATAGGCTAGGTGGTGAATGGTAAAACCAAAGTTGGGCATTACTGGAAGATTTTTATTCAAGGCGAACTGTCAAGGGGTTCCCATTATTACCCAACCGCGTAAGGAACGCAAAATCCGGGAACATAACACCGATATGACGGAAACTAGGGCGGCAAGAGTGGAACAAAACACCAGGCATAAGGCCGAGCCTTCCACCCTTTACCAAGTATATAGATGCATTAATTAGATAAGAGATATTGTGATATCCCAACAAGTAAACATGTTCCAACAAGGAACAACATCTCCATGTTCCAACAAGGAACAAACTTCAATCTTCACCTGCAACTAACAACTCTATAAGAGGGGCTGAGCAAAGCGATAACATAGCCAAACAACGGTTTGCTAGGACAAGGTGGGTTAGAGGCTTGGCTCAACAATATGGGAGGCATGATAAGCAAGTGGTAGGTATCGCAGCATAGGCATAGCAAAAGAGCAAGCAACTAGCAAGCAAAGATAGAAGTGATTTTGAGGGTATGGTCATCTTGCCTAAAATCCCGCAAGGAAGAAGAACGAGTCCATGAAGAAGACAAACGGACGTAGTCGAACGGTTCCTCACAACGCGACGTTATCGGAACCAACCCGAAGAAGCAACACCGGAAAAGAGCAAACAACCTAGTAAACAACCACCACATAGACATGGCATGATGCGCAAACAAGTATGATGCATGTCCGGTTTAAAGAGGGCATGGCATGTCAAAGTGCACAAACAATACTACAAATTAAGTGGAGCTCATTATGCAACTTCGTTGCATATTGACGGAACACCACATTCAATTTATTTAGTTCGATCTTCTTTATGTACCCAACAATATTAAATGTTGTTAAACAATGGCAAGAGTGGAAGCATGATGAAACTATCTAATCTAGGCAAGTTTAAATAAGGCCGGAACAACAAAACAACAAGTCCGGAAACTCCTCATATGCATATATTAGGTTTGGTACTGTTCTGCCCTAAACATAATTTTAGAGTTGTTAAGCATGCAAAGTGATGCCACCATGTTAAACTAGGCAAAATTCTACCCCATTTACATATAAAGATTAATTAAAACCGAGCTACCGTTAATTAGTTATGAATTAAACCGTTTTAGCATGGCATAAGAGTAAATCTACACAAACAGCAATTTAATCATTTTAACCATGGATGAAAAAGACAAATTATTAAGCAAGTTTCATATATAACTTATTTTAAATTGATGTACGGTTTGTGAGTTAGAATATGCATGAACATTAAGGGGTTTTCTGAAAAACTGCAGTTCTCTGATTAATTAGCAAATTCGTTCGTGGAAAAAAAACAAGCATCGGGCCGAATTGGAGCTACAGGCCGAAACATGTCATGGGTGCCGGGGGGTTGCCTCACATAATGGGCCTTGGCCAGGTCGGTGGGCTACAGCTGGCCGGCTGAGTGGAAGGACGAGGTGGGCGCTGGGCCTAGGCGAGGCCGGTCCACGCGAAGTCAACGCAAGCGGGCAAGGCGCTCGATCCCGAGCTGCTGCTCGATGCAGAGGACGTGGAAGAGCCGGCGATGCAGGGCACGGAGGAGATGCGGATCCGGGCACTGGATGGCGTCCCAAGTGAGATCCGAGGCGAGGCAGGGGTTCGGCGGCCATGGCGCGGCTTGGGTCTTGGCGGAGGAAGGAGGTCCGGCGAGGGCACGCGGGTGAAGGGCGGCGGATCCCGCCAGGAACGAGCTCCGACGATGGCTTGAATCCCGCTAGGGTAGAAGAAACATGGAGTTGAGAGAGTGAGAGCAAAGCAAAGAGAAAGGAGAGGGAAGACAGGAAAAGGAGGGCGGCAACGCTGCTGGGTTCGCCGGCAAGGGTCGCGGTATGGCCGCGGTCAGGGAGGAAGGAGCCGCTGCTGCTCGCCGGTGGCTCGGTGCTGCTGCTGGGTCGACGAGGAGGAGCTTGGGGAAGGAGTACGGCGCAGCAGGGGGTGTCCGGCAGGCGCGGGAAGCGGCGGGTCTGGTCGTGGCCTTCGTGAGCGGCCGGCACGGGCGTTCCTGTAGAGTAAGAGAGAGCGGGAAGAGATGAGCAGTGAGAGAGAGGATCAGAAGAGGAATGAAGGAGCAGGGGCGAGGCTCATCTGTTGGGTCCGCCGGCGGCGTGGCTGGACAGACGGAGGCTGCAGGCGCTGCGAGATGTGGTTGGATCGGGGCGAGGAGGTGGATTGGATCTGGATCCCGAGGAAGATACGGTAGGTGGCGGCGGCTCGACGGGACAAAGTCCCTAGATTCTAGGGTTGCTGCCTAGGGGATTGGTCTATATGTAGTAAGTGGATTTTTGGATAGGGGCATTTGGTCCCTTCGATCTTAATCGGACGGACGGGAAAAATAGGTTAGGTAGCCCAAAGAGAAAAACGGAGACGTTTTGTAGATGTTTGGGGATGATCCAGACATGACGGTGACGACTGCTCAGGTCGGGTCCGGGACAATTTCGGACGCGCACGTGAGGGGTTCGATGCACTGTGCAGAGAGGGTTTCGGACCGTGCGGTCGCATCGGACAACTCCGGAAGCGAAGAGGGGAAGGAGGATGGACTAGGTGGGCTATGGCGAGACTGCAAGGGGGAGAAGAGAGAGGGAGGGCCCGGCATCTGTTTCCGGAGACCGGAAACGTCCGACGATAGACCGACTATATTGTCGCTATAGTTAAACGCTGGGGCGTCAAACGGACTCCGAATGCGATGAAACTTGACAGGCGGTCTATCTACACTATAATAAGACCACACGCCAACTTTCAACCCAATCTGAGAACATTTTCCGGCCACTTATAAAATACTATTACGGACATGCCTTGGGCGCGTGCAAGTGGGTCTGGGCTCAGAACGGACAACGGAAAGAATGGGGAGACCCGGACGAGTGCAAGTTTTGAAAACATGATGATGCAATGCACATGATGCAAAGATGAAATGCAACGGACCAAAAAAATCACACGACGAAACCCGGAAACCCTGGAAAGCGACTAAAGCTCTGGTCTTGGGGCATTACAGATCGACCCCTTGCCTACATCGACTAGCTCCCCGGTTGCCGCGGCCGCTCCCTCGGCTAGATCGGCCACATCCTCCGCTGCCTCATTCGGGTCTTACGCGTCTTCGTCCTCCCATTCGGCGGAGGGGACCGACCACTCCGTGGTTCCTTCGCCGCCCCCCGAGCCATCTGTTGTTGCTCCTTGCTACCTCTTGAGCACTGCGTTGGATTTCCTTGAAGATGAAAGGGTGATGCAGCAGAGTAGAGTAAGTATTTCCCTCAGTTTTTGAGAACCAAGGTATCAATCCAGTAGGATGCTACGCGCGAGTCCCTCGTACCTACACAAAACAAATAGCCATGCAACCAACGCGATTAGGGGTTGTCAATCCCTTCACGGTCACTTACGAGAGTGGGATCTGATAGAGATGATAGATAATATTTTTTGGTATTTTTGGTATAGAGATGCAAAGTAAAATAAAAGGTAAAGTAAAAAAGCAAAGCAATAATAAAGTGTTGGGAGATTAATATGATAAAGATAGACCCCGGGGCCATAGATTTCACTAGTGGCTTCTCTCAAGAGCATAAGTATTCTACGATGGGTGAACGAATTACTGTTGAGCAATCGACAGAATTGAGCATAGTTATGAGAATATCTAGGTATGATCATGTATATAGGCATCACGTCCGAGACAAGTAGACCGACTCCTGCCTGCATCTACTACTATTACTCCACTCATCGACCGCTATCTAGCATGCATCTAGAGTATTAAGTTCAAGAAAACAAAGTAACGCCTTAAGCAAGATGACATGATGTAGAGGGATAAATTCATGCAATATGATAAAAACCCCATCTTGTTATCCTCGATGGCAACAATACAATACGTGCCTTGCTGCCCCTACTGTTACTGGGAAAGGACACCACAAGATTGAACCCAAAGCTAAGCATTTCTCCCATTGCAAGAAAAACCAATCGAGTAGGCCAAACCAAACTGATAATTCGAAGAGACTGGCAAAGATAACCAATCATACATAAAAGAATTCAGAGAATATTCAAATATTGTTCATAGATAGACTTGATGATAAACCCACAATTCATCGGTCTCAAGAAACACACCGCAAAAAGAAGATTACATCGAATAGATCTCCACGAGAGAGGGGGATAACATTGTATTGAGATCCAAAAGAGAGAACAAGCCATCTAGCTACTAATTATGGACCCAATGGTCTGAGGTAAACTAATCACACTTCATCGGAGGGGCTATGGTGATGATGTAGAAGCCCTCCGTGGTGGATTCAGATACCCATGGGATCTCGTGGGTACAGAAGGTTGCGGCGGTGGAATTAGGTTTTTGGCTCCGTATCTGATCGTTTGGGGGTACGTAGGTATATATAGGAGGAAGGAGTACGTCTGTGGACCAAAGGGGGGCCCACGAGGCAGGGGGCGCGCCTAGGCGGTGGGGGGGCTCCACCCTCGTGGCCGCCTCCCTTCTTTCTTGACGTGGGGTCCAAGTCTCCTGGATCATATTCGGTGAGAAAATCACGTTCCCGAAGGTTTCATTCCATTTGATATTCCGTTTCTTCGAAACACTAAAATAGGCAAAAAACAACAATTCTGGGCTAGGCCTCCGGTTAATAGGTTAGTCCCAAAAGTAATATAAAAGTGGAAATTTAAAGCCCAATATGGTCGAAAACAGTAGATAATATAGCATGGAGCAATCAAAAATTATAGATACGTTGGAGACGTATCAGGCATCCCCAAGCTTAATTCCTGCTCGTCCTCGAGTAGGTAAATGATAAAAAGAGAATTTTTGATGCGGAGTGCTACTTGGCATAATTTCAATGTAATTCTTCTTAATTGTGTTATGAATATTCAGATCCGAAAGATTCAAGACAAAAGTTCATATTGACATAAAAATAATAATACTTCAAGCATACTAACTAAGCAATTATGTCTTCTGAAAATAACATGGCCAAAGAAAGTTCATCCCTACAAAATCATATAGTTTAGTCATGCTCCATTTTTGTCACACAAGAATGCTCTCATCATGCACAACCCCGATGACAATCCAAGCAATTGTTTCATACTGTAGTGATCTCAAACTTATAAACCTTCACGCAATACATGAGCGTGAGCCATGGACATAGCACTATGGGTGGAATAGAATATGATGATGGGGGTTATGTGGAGAAGACAAAAAAGGAGAAGATCTCACATCAACGAGGCTAATCAATGAGCTATGGAGATACCCATCAATTGATGTTAATGCAAGGAGTAGGGATTGCCATGCAACGGATGCACTAGAGCTATAAATGTATGAAAGCTCAACAAAAGAAACTAAGTGGGTGTGCATCCAACTTTCTTGCTCACGAAGACCTAGGGCACTTGAGGAGGCCCATTATTGGAATATACAAGCCAAGTTCTATAATGAAAAATTCCCACTAGTATATGAAAGTGATAAAACAAGAGACTCTCTATCATGAAGATTATGGTGCTACTTTGAAGCACAAGTGTGGAAAAAAAGGATAGTAGCATTGCCCCTTTTTATTTTCTTTTTTGGGCCTTTTTTCTTTGGCCTTTTTTTGGGACAATGCTCTATTAAATGATGATCATCACACTTGTATTTATTTACAACTCAACGATTACAACTCGATACTAGAAAAAAGTATGACTCTATATATATGAATGCCTCAGGCGGTGTACTGGGATGTGCAATGAATCAAGAGTGACATGTATGAAAGAATTATGAACGGTGGCTTTGCCACAAATACTATGTCAACTACATGATCATGCTAAGCAATATGACAATAATGAATGTGTCATGAAGAACGGTATGGTGGAAAGTTGCATGGCAATATATCTCGGAATGGCTATGGAAATGCCATAATAGGTAGGTATGGTGGCTGTTTTGAGGAAGATAGAAGGAGGTTTATGTGTGAAAGAGCGTATCATATCACGGGGTTTGGATGCACCGGTGAAGTTTGCACCAACTCTCAATGTGAGAAAGGGCAATACACGGTACCGAAAAGGCTAGCAATGATGGAGGGATGAGAGTGCGTATAATCCATGGACTCAACATTAGTCATAAAGAACTCATATACTTATTGAAAAAAATCTACAAGCCATCAAAAACCAAAGCACTACTCGCATGCTCCTAGGGGGATAGATTGGTAGGAAAAGACCATCGCTCGTCCCCGACCGCCACTCATAAGGAGGACAATCAAATAACACCTCATGTTTCAAATTTGTTACATAATGTTTACCATACGTGCATGCTACGGGACTTGCAAACTTCAACACAAGCATTTCTCAAATTCACAACTACTCAACTAGCACAACTTTGATATTATCACCTCCATATCTCAAAACAATTATCAAGCATCAAACTTTTCTTAGCATTCAACGCATTCCAAAGAAAGTTTTACAAATCTTGAATACCAAGCATATTATTATTATTAAGCAAATTACCATGCTATTTAAGACTCTCAAAATAATCTAAGTGAAGCATGAGAGATCAATAGTTTCTATAAAACAAATCCACCACCGTGCTCTAAAAGATATAAGTGAAGCACTAGAGCAAAACTATATAGGTCAAAAGATGTAAGTGAAGCACATAGAGTATTCTATCAAATTCCAGTTCATTTATGGCTCTCTCAAAAGGTGTGTACAGAAAGGATGATTGTGGTAAACTAAAAAACAAAGACTCAAATCATACAAGACGCTCCAAGAAAAACACATATCATGTGGTGAATAAAAATATAGCTCCAAGTAAAGTTACCGATGGAAGTAGACGAAAGAGGGGATGCCTTCCGGGGCATCCCCAAGCTTTGACTTTTTGGTGTCCTTAGATTACCTTGGGGGTGCCATGGGCATCCCCAAGCTTAGGCTCTTTCCACTCCTTGTTCCATAATCCATCAAAATATTTCACCCAAAACTTGAAAATTCACAACACAAAACTCAACAGAAATCTCGTGAGCTCCGTTAGCGAAAGAAAACAAAAGACCACTTCAAGGTACTGTAATGAACTCATTATTTATTTATATTGGTGTTAAACCTACTGTATTCCAACTTCTCTATGGTTTATAAACTATTTTACTAGCCATAGATTCATCAAAATAAGCAAACAACACACGAAAAATAGAATCTGCCAAAAACAGAACAGTCTGTAGTAATCTGTAACTAACGCAAACTTCTGGAACTCCAAAACTTCAGCCAAAATAGGACGACCTGGGAAATTTGTTTATTGATCAGCAGCAATTGGAATCACTATTTTATCACGTTCTGATGATTTTTAACAATTGTTTTCGTGAACAGAAAGTTTCTGGAAATTACAGCAAGATCAAATAACTATCATCCAAGAAGATCCTATAGGTTTAACTTGGCACAAACACTAATTAAAACATAAAACCACATCTAAACAGAAGGTAGATGGATTATTTATTCCTAAACAGAAGAAAAAGCAAAAAAAAAACTAAAAATAAAATTGGGTTGCCTCCCAACAAGCGCTATCGTTTAATGCCCCTAGCTAGACATAAAAGCGAGGATAGATCTAGGTATTGCCATCTTTGGTAGGCAATCCATAAGTGGCTCTCATGATAGATTCATATGGTAATTTTATTTTCTTTCTAGGGAAGTGTTCCATGCCTTTCTTTAATGGAAATTGGAATCTAATATTCCCTTCCTTCATATCAATAATTGCACCAATCGTTCTAAGGAAAGGTCTACCAAGAATAATAGGATAAGAAGGATTGCAATCTATGTCAAGAACAATAAAATCTACGGGCACATAATTCCTGTTTGCAACAATAAGAACATCATTAATTCTTCCCATAGGTTTCTTAATAGTGGAATCCGCAAGATGCAAGTTTAGAGAGCAATCATCAAAATCACGGAAATCTAGCAAATCGCACAAAGTTTTGGGAATAGTAGAAACACTAGCACCCAAATCACATAAAGCATAAAACTCATGATCCTTAATCTTAATTTTAATAGTTGGTTCCCACTCATCATAAAGTTTTCTAGGGACAGAAACTTCCAACTCAAGTTTTTCTTCATAAGATTGCATCAAGGCATCAACGATATGTTTGGTAAAGGCTTTATTTTGACTATAAGCATGAGGAGAATTTAGCACGGATTGCAACAAGGAAATACAATCAATTAAAGAGCAACTTTCATAATTAAATTCCTTGAAGTCCAAGATAGTGGGTTTAGCAACATCTAGGGTTTTGCTTTCTTTAATCCCACTTTTATCAATTTCATCATCAAGATCTAAATACTCCGAATTCTTGGAATGCCTTCTAGGTAAAGGTGGATCATATTCAGTCCCATCATTGTCAAGATTCATATTGCAAAACAAAGATTTAATAGGGGACACATCAATAACTTTTAGATCTTCATCTTTATTTTCATGGAAATTGGAAGAGCACGCTTTAATAAAGGCATCTTTCGTAGCACGCATCCTAGCGGTTCTTTCCTTGCACTCATCAATGGAAATTCTCATGGCTTTGAGAGACTCATTGATATCATGCTTAGGAGGAATAGATCTAAACTTTAAAGAATCAACATCAAGAGAAATTCTATCAACGTTCCTAGCCAATTCATCAACTTTAAGTAATTTCTCTTCAAGCAAAGCATTAAAATTCTTTTGTGAATTCATAAAATCTTTAACACTAGTCTCAAATTCAGAGGGCATCTTATTAAAATTTCCATAAGAGTTGTTGTAGGAATTTCCATAATTATTAGAGGGATTACTAGGATAAGGCCTAGGATTAAAGTTTCCTCTATACGCGTTGTTACCAAAATTATTCCTACCAACAAAATTCACATCCATAGATTCATTATTATTCTCAATCAAAGTAGACAAAGTCATATCATTAGGATCAGAAGAAACACTCTTAGTAGCAAATAATTTCATAAGTTTATCCATCTTTCCACTCAAAACACTAATTTCTTCTATCACATGCACTTTTTATTAGTAGATCTTTCAGTGTGCCATTGAGAATAATTAACCATAATATTATCTAGGATTTTAGTAGCATCTCCTAAAGTGATTTCCATAAAAGTGCCTCCCGCGGCAGAATCTAAAAGATTTATAGAAGCAAAATTCAATCCGGCATAAATTTTTTGTATAATCATCCACAAGTTCAAACCATGAGTTGGGCAATTACGTATCATTAATTTCATTCTCTCCCAAGCTTGTGCAACATGTTCATGATCAAGTTGCTTAAAATTCATAATATCGTTTCTAAGAGAGATGATCTTAGCGGGAAGAAAATACTTAGAGATAAAAGCATCATTGCACTTGTTCCAAGAATCAATACTATTTTTAGGCAAAGACGAAAACCAAGCTTTAGCAGGATCTCTAAGCGAAAAAGGAAATAGCTTCAATTTAACTATATCATTATCAACATCTTTCTTTTTTTGCATATCACACAAATCAACGAAGCTATTCAGATGAGTAGCGGCATCTTCACTAGGAAGGCCAGCGAATTGATCTTTCATAACAAGATTCAACAAAGCAGTATTGATTTCACAAGATTCAGTGTTGGTAAGAGGAGCAATCGGAGTGCTAAGGAAATCATTATTGTTGGTATTGATAAAGTCACACAATTTGGTATTATCTTGAGCCATCGAGACAAGCAAGCTATCCAACACACGAGCAAACGAAAAGAAAGCGAGAAAAAGGCAAACGAAAAAGAGAGGGCGAATAAAACGGCAAGGGTGAAGTGGGGGAGAGGAAAACAAGAGGCAAATGGCAAATAATGTAATGCGAGAGATAAGGGATTGTGATGGGTACTTGGTGTTGGGGAACGTAGTAATTTCAAAAAAATTCCTACGCACACGCAAGATCATGGTGATGCATAGCAACGAGAGGGGAGAGTGTGATCTACGTACCCTTGTAGACCGGCAGCGGAAGCGTTAGCACAACGCGGTTGATGTAGTCGTACGTCTCCACGGCCCGACCGATCAAGCACCGAAACTACGGCACCTCCGAGTTCTAGCACACGTTCAGCTCGATGACGATCCTCGGACTCCGATCCAGCAAAGTGTCAGGGAAGAGTTCCGTTAGCATGACGGTGTGGTGACAATCTTGATGTACTACCGTCGCAGGGCTTCGCCTAAGCACCGCTACAATATTATCGAGGATTATGGTGGAAGGGGGCACCGCACACGGCTAAGAATATGATCACGTGGATCAACTTGTGTGTCTAGGGGTGCCCCCTGCCCCCGTATATAAAGGAGCAGGGGAAGGTGCGGCCGGCCAGGAGGAGGGCGCGCCAGGAGGAGTCCTACTCCCACCGGGAGTAGGATTCCCCCCTTTTCCTAGTTGGAATAGGATTCGGGAGGGGAAAAGAGGAGAGAGAGAAGGAAGGGGGGGCGTCGCCCCCCTCTCCTTGTCCTATTCGGACTAGGGGGGAGGGGCGCGCGGCCCAGCCCTGGCCACCTCTCCTCTCTTCCACTAAAGCTCACTAAGGCCCATATACCTCCCGGGGGGTTCCGGTAACCTCCCGGTACTCCGGTAAAATCCCGATTTCACCCGGAACACTTCCGATATCCAAATATAGGCTTCCAATATATCAATATTTATGTCTCGTCCATTTGGAGACTCCTCGTCATGTCCGTGATCACATCCGGGACTCCGAACAAACTTCGGTACATCAAATGCATAAACTCATAATATAACTGTCATCAAAACCTTAAGCGTGCGGACCCTACGGGTTCGAGAACAATGTAGACATGACCGAGACACGTCTCCGGTCAATGACCAATAGCGGAACCTGGATGCTCATATTGGCTCCCACATATTCTACGAAGATCTTTATCAGTCAGACCGCATAACAACATACGTTGTTCCCTTTGTCATCGGTATGTTACTTGCCCGAGATTCGATCGTCGGTATCTCAATACCTAGTTCAATCTCGTTACCGGCAAGTCTCTTTACTCGTTTCGTAATACATCATCTTGCAACTAACTCATTAGTTGCAATGCTTGCAAGGCTTATGTGATGTGCATTACCGAGAGGGCCCAGAGATACCTCTCCGACAATCGGAGTGACAAATCCTAATCTCGAAATACGCCAACCCAACATGTACCTTTGGATACACCTGTAGAGCTCCTTTATAATCACCCAGTTACGTTGTAACGTTTGGTAGCACACAAAGTGCTCCTCCGGTAAACGGGAGTTGCATAATCTCATAGTCATAGGAACACGTATAAGTCATGAAGAAAGCAATAGCAACATACTAAACGATCGGGTGCTAAGCTAATGGAATGGGTCATGTCAATCACATCATTTTTCTAATGATGTGATCCCGTTAATCAAATAACAACTCTTTTGTTCATGGTTAGGAAATATAACCATCTTCGATTAACGAGCTAGTCAAGTAGAGGCATACTAGTGACACTCTGTTTGTCTATGTATTCACACATGTATGATGTTTCCGGTTAATACAATTCTAGCATGAATAATAAACATTTATCATGATATTAGGAAATAAATAATAACTTTATTATTGCCTCTAGGGCATATTTCCTTCAGTCTCCCACTTGCACTAGAGTCAATAATCTAGTTCACATCACCATGTGATTCAACACTAATAGTTCACATCACCATGTGATTAACACCCATAGTTCACATCGTCATGTGACCTATACCCAAAGGGTTTACTAGAGTCAATAATCTAGTTCACATTGTTTATGTGATTAACACCCAAAGAGTACTAAGGTGTGATCATGTTTTGCTTGGGAGATACTATTAGTCAACGGGTCTGTCACATACAGATCCATAAGTATTTTGCGAATTCTATGTCTACAATGCTCTGCACGGAGCTACTCTAGCTAATTGCTCCCACTTTCAATATGTATCTAGATCGAGACTTAGAGTCATCCAGATCTGTGTCAAAACATGCATCAGCATAACTTTTTACGACGAACCTTTTGTCACCACCATAATTGAGAAATATTTCCTTATTCCACTAAGGATAATTTTGACCGCTGTCCAGTAATCTACTCTTAGATCACTATTGTACTCCCTTGCTTAACACGGTGTAGGGTATACAATAGATCTGCTACACAGCATGGCATACTTTGTAGAACCTATGGCTGAGGCATAGGGAATGACTTTCATTCTCTTTCTATCTTCTGCTGTGGTCGGGCTTTGAGTCTTACTCAATTTCACACCTTGTAACACAGCCAAGAACTCTTTTTGACTGTTCCATTTTGAACTACTTCAAAATCTTGTCAAGGTATGTACTCATTGAAAAAACTTATCAAGCGTCTTGATCTATCTCTATAGATCTTGATGCTTAATATGTAAGCAGCTTCGCCGAGGTCTTTCTTTGAAAAACTTCTTTCAAACACTCCTTTATGCTTTGCAGAATAATTCTACATTATTTCCGATCAATAATATGTCATTCACATATACTTGTCAGAAATGCTATAGTGCTCCCACTCACTTTCTTGTAAATACAGGCTTCACCACAAGTCTGTATAAAACTATATACTTTGATCATCTCATCAAAGCGCATATTCCTACTCCGAGATGCTTGCACCAGTCCACAGATGGATCGCTGGAGCTTGCATATTTTGTTAACACTTTTAGGATTGAAAAAACCTTCTTGTTGCATCATATACAACTCTTCTTTAATAAATCCATTAAGGAATGCAGTTTTGTTTATCCATTTGCCGGATTTCATAAAATGCGGCAATTGCTAACATGATTCGGACAGACTTAAGCATAGATACGAGTGAGAAACTCTCATCATAGTCAACACCTTGAACTTGTCGAAAACCTTTTTGCGACAATTCTAGCTTTGTAGATAGTAACACTACTATCAGCGTCCGTCTTCCTCTTGAAGATCCATTTAATCTCAATGGCTCGCTGATCATTGGGCAAGTCAATCAAAGTCCATACTTTGTTCTCATACATGGATCTCATCTCAGATTTCATGGCCTCAAGCCATTTCGCGGAATCTGGGCTCATCATCGCTTCCTCATAGTTCGTAGGCTCGTCATGGTCAAGTAACATGACCTCCAGAACTGGATTACCATACCACTCTGGTGCGGATCTTACTCTGGTTTACCTACGAGGTTCGGTAGTAACTTGATCTGAAGTTACATGATCATCATCATTAGCTTCCTCACTAATCGGTCTAGTAGTCACAGGAACAGATTTCTGTGATGAACTACTTTCCAATACGGGAGCAGGTACAGTTACCTCATCAAGTTCTACTTTCCTCCCACTCACTTCTTTCGAGAGAAACTCCTTCTCTAGAAAGGATCCATTCTCAGCAAAGAATATCTTGCCTTCGGATCTGTGATAGAAGGTGTACCCAACAATTTCTTTTGTGTATCCTATGAAGACGCACTTCTCCGATTTGTGTTTGAGCTTATCAGGTTGAAACATTTTCACATAAGCATTGCAACCTCAAACTTTAAGAAACGACAACTTTAGTTTCTTGCCAAACCACAATTCAGATTATGTCGTCTCAACGGACTTAGATGGTGACTTAGATGGTGCCCTTTTAAACGTGAATGCAACTGTCTTTAATGCATAACCCCAAAATGATATTCGTAGATCGGTAAGAGACGTCATAGATCGCACCATATCTAATAAAGTACGGTTATGACGTTCGGACACACCATTACATTGTGGTGTTCCAGGTGGCGTGAGTAGTGAAACTATTTCACATTCTTTTAACTGAAGGCCAAACTCGTAACTCAAATATTTTACTTCTGCGATCATATCGTAGAAACTTTTATTTTTGTTACGATGATTCTCCACTTCACTCTGAAATTCTTTGAACTTTTCAAATATTTCAGACTTGTGTTTCATCAAGTAGATATACTCATATCTGCTCAAATCATTTGTGAAGATCAGAAAATAATGATACCTGCCACGAGCCTCAATATTCATCGGACCACATACATCAGTATGTATGATTTCCAACAAATCTGTTACTCTCTCCATAGTACCGGAGAACGGCGTCTTAGTCATCTTGCCCATGAGGCACGGTTCGCAAGTACCAAGTGATTCATAATCAAGTGGTTCCAAAAGTCCATCAGTATGGAGTTTCTTCATGCGCTTTACACCGATATGACCTAAACGGCAGTGCCACAAATAAGTTGCACTATCATTATTAACTTCGCATCTTTTGGTTTCAATATTATGAATATGTGTATCACTACGATCGAGATCCAATGAACTATTTTCATTGGGTGTGTAACCATATAAGGTTTTATTCATCTAAACAGAACAACAATTTATTCTCTTACTTAAATGAATAACCGTATTACAATAAACATGATCAAATCATATTCATGCTCAACGCAAATGCCAAATAACACTTATTTAGGTTCAACACTAATCCCGAAAGTATAGGGAGTGTGCGATGATGATCATATCAATCTTGGAACCACTTCCAACACACATCGTCACTTCACCCCTAACTAGTCTCTGTTTATTCTGCAACTCCCGTTTCGAGTTACTAATCTTAGCAACTGAACTAGTATCAAATACTGAGGGGTTGCTATAAACACTAGTAAAGTACACATCAATAACATGTATATCAAATATACTTATGTTCACTTTGCCATCCTTTTTATCCGCCAATCAATTGGGGTAGTTCTGCTTCCAGTGACCAGTCCCTTTGCAGTAGAAGCACTTAGTCTCAGGCTTAGGATTAGACTTGGGCTTCTTCACTTGAGCAGCAACTTGCTTGCCGTTCTTCTTGAAGTTCCCCTTCTTACCTTTGCCCTTTTCTTGAAACTAGTGGTCTTGTCAACCATCAACACTTGATGTTTTCTTGATTTCTACCTTAGTTAATTTCAGCATCACGAAGAGCTTGGGAGTTGTTTCCGTTATCCCTTGCATATTATAGTTCATCACGAAGTTCTACTAACTTGGTGATGGTGACTAGAGAATTCTGTCAATCACTATCTTATCTGGAAGATTAACTCCCACTTGATTCAAGCGATTGTAGTACCCAGACATTCTGAGCACATGCTCACTAGTTGAGCGATTCTCCTCCATCTTTTAGCTATAGAACTTGTTGGAGACTTCATATCTCTCAACTCGGGTATTTGCTTGAAATATTAACTTCAACTCCTGGAACATCTCATATGGTCCATGATGTTCAAAACATCTTTGAAGTCCCGATTCTAAGACGTTAAGCATGGTGCACTAAACTATCAAGTAGTCATCATATTGATCTAGCCAAACATTCATAACGTCTGCATCTGCTCCTGCAATAGGTCCGTCACCTAGTGGTGCATCAAGGACATAATTCTTCTATGCAGCAATGAGGATAAACCTTAGATCACGGATCCAATCCGCATCATTGCTACTAACATCTTTCAACACAATTTTCTCTAGGAACATATCAAAATAAACATATGAAAACAACAACACGAGCTATTGATCTACAACATAGATATGCTAATACTACCAGGACTAAGTTCATGATAAATTAAAGTTCAATTAATCATATTACTTAAGAACTCCCACTTAGATAGACATCCCTCTAATCCTCTAAGTGATCACGTGATCCAAATCAACTAAACCATGTCCGGTCATCATGTGAGATGGAGTAGTTTTCAATGGTGAACATCGCTATGTTGATCATATCTACTATATGATTCACGCTCGACCTTTCGGTCTCCGTGTTCCGAGGCCATATCTGTATATGCTTGGCTCGTCAAGTATAACCTGAGTATTCTGCGTGTGCAACTGTTTTGCACCCGTTGTATTTGAACGTAGAGCCTATCACACCCGATCATCACGTGGTGTCTAAGCACGAAGAACTTTCGCAACGGTGCATACTCAGGGAGAACACTTCTTGATAATTAGTGAGAGATCATCTTAAAATGCTACCGTCAATCAAAGCAAGATAAGATGCATAAAAGATAAACATCACATGCAATCAATATAAGTGATATGATATGGCCATCATCATCTTGTGCTTGTGATCTCCATCTTCGAAGCACCGTCGTGATCACCATCGTCACCGGCGCGACACCTTGATCACCATTGTAGCATCGTTGTCGTCTCGCCAATCTTATGCTTCCACGACTATCGCTACCGCTTAGTGATAAAGTAAAGCATTATAGCGCAATTGCATTACATACAATAAAGTGACAACCATATGGCTCCTGCCAGTTGCCGATAACTTGGTTACAAAACATGATCATCTCATACAATAAAATTTAGCATCATGTCTTGACCATATCACATCACAACATGCCCTGCAAAAACAAGTTAGACATCCACTACTTTGTTGTTGCAAGTTTTACGTGGCTGCTACGGGCTTAAGCAAGAACCAATCTTACCTACGCATCAAAACCACAACGATAGTTTGTCAAGTTGGTGTTGTTTTAACCTTCACAAGGACCGGGCGTAGCCACACTCGGTTCAACTAAAGTTGGAGAAACTGTCACCCGCTAGCCACCTTTGTGCAAAGCACGTCGGGAGAACCGGTCTCGCGTAAGCGTGCGCGTAATGTCGGTCCGGGCCGCTTCATCCAACAATACCGCCGAACCAAAGTATGACATGTTGGTAAGCAGTATGACTTATATCGCCCACAACTCACTTGTGTTCTACTCGTGCATATAACATCAACACATAAAACCTAGGCTCGGATGCCACTGTTGGGGAACGTAGTAATTTCAAAAAAATTCCTACGCACACGCAAGATCATGGTGATGCATAGCAACGAGAGGGGAGAGTGTGATCTACGTACCCTTGTAGACCGACAGTGGAAGCGTTAGCACAACGCGGTTGATGTAGTCGTACGTCTTCACGGCCCGACCGATCAAGCACCGAAACTACGGCACCTCCGAGTTCTAGCACACGTTCAGCTCGATGACGATCCCTGGACTCCGATCCAGCAAAGTGTCGGGGAAGAGTTCTGTCAGCACGACGGTGTGGTGACGATCTTGATGTACTACCATCGTAGGGCTTCGCCTAAGAACCACTACAATATTATCGAGGATTATGGTGGAAGGGGGCACCGCACACGGCTAAGAATATGATCACGTGGATCAACTTGTTTGTCTAGGGGTGCCCCCTGCCCCCGTATATAAAGGAGCAGGGGAAGGTGCGGTCGGCCAGGAGGAGGGCACGCCAGGAGGAGTCCTACTCCCACCGGGAGTAGGATTCCCCCCTTTTCCTAGTTGGAATAGGATTCGGGAGGGGAAAAGAGGAGAGAGAGAAGGAAGGGGGGTGCCGCCCCCCTCTCCTTGTCCTATTCGGACTAGGGGGGAGGGGCGCGCGGCCCAGCCCTGGCCACCTCTCCTCTCTTCCACTAAAGCCCACTAAGGCCCATATACCTCCCGGGGGGTTCCGGTAACCTCCCAGTACTCCGGTAAAATCCCGATTTCACCCGGAACACTTCCGATATCCAAATATAGGCTTCTAATATATCAATCTTTATGTCTCGTCCATTTCGAGACTCCTCGTCATGTCCGTGATCACATCCGGGACTCCGAACAAACTTCGGTACATCAAAATGCATAAACTCATAATATAACTGTCATCAAAACCTTAAGCGTGCGGACCCTACGGGTTCGAGAACAATGTAGACATGACCGAGACACTTCTCCGGTCAATAACCAATAGCGGAACCTGGATGCTCATATTGGCTCCCACATATTCTACGAAGATCTTTATCGGTCAGACCGCATAAAAACATACGTTGTTCCCTTTGTCATCGGTATGTTACTTGCCCGAGATTCGATTGTCGGTATCTCAATACCTAGTTCAATCTCGTTACCGGCAAGTCTCTTTACTCGTTTCGTAATACATCATCTTGCAACTAACTCATTAGTTGCAATGCTTGCAAGGCTTATGTGATGTGCATTACCGAGAGGGCCCAGAGATACCTCTCCGACAATCGGAGTGACAAATCCTAATCTCGAAATACGCCAACCCAACATGTACCTTTGGAGACACCTATAGAGCTCCTTTATAATCACCCAGTTACGTTGTGACGTTTGGTAGCACACAAAGTGTTCCTCCGGTAAACGGGAGTTGCATAATCTCATAGTCATAGGAACATGTATAAGTCATGAAGAAAGCAATAGCAACATACTAAACGATCGAGTGCTAAGCTAATGGAATGGGTCATGTCAATCACATCATTCTTCTAATGATGTGATACCGTTAATCAAATAACAACTCTTTTGTTCATGGTTAGGAAATATAACCATCTTCGATTAACGAGCTAGTCAAGTAGAGGCATACTAGTGACACTCTGTTTGTCTATATATTCACACATGTATTATGTTTCCGGTTAATACAATTCTAGCATGAATAATAAACATTTATCATGATATAAGGAAATAAATAATAACTTTATTATTGCCTCTAGGGCATATTTCCTTCACTTGGTATGTTGACTTTTGCGAAGACCTCACCGGCAACGGCGCGAGAAATCTTTCTGCTACCTATTGAGCACTGCGTTGGATTTCCTTGAAGAGGAAAGGGTGATGTAGCAGAGTAGAGTAAGTATATCCCTCAGTTTTTGAGAACCAAGGTATCAATCCAGTAGGAGGCTACGCACGAGTCCCTCGTACCTACACAAAACAAATAGCCCCACACAACCAACGGGATTAGGGGTTGTCAATCCCTTCACGGTCACTTACGAGAGTGAGATCTGATAGAGATGATAGATAATATTTTTTGGAATTTTTGGTATAGAGATGCAAAGTAAAATAAAAGGTAAAGTAAAAAAGCAAAGCAATAATAAAGTGTTGGGAGATTAATATGATAAAGATAGACCCGGGGGCCATAGATTTCACTAGTGGCTTCTCTCAAGAGTATAAGGGCCAGTTCTTTTGTAGCTTCTGGCAGCTTATTGTGAAAATAAGCCAGAAGCCCAAAAGAACTCGTTTGGGGGTCTTGGGCTTAACTTATTTTCACAGCGTCCTCCTTCACAATGAAAATAAGTTGGGGGTGGAGCTCCTTGCCGCAGAAGCCCACTTAAGATGAAAGGGTATATCTTGTTGCCATTGTTGTTTGCACATTTTATAGAAGAAATGCTACCGCCCAGCCCCTGGCCAGTTTCCCTCGATCCCCCAAGAAAAACGATTCGCTCGTGCTCTCGCTCGCTCGTCTCACCAGGAGAGGCGCAGCCAGCGACAGAGAAGCTAGGGTTCCTCCTAGGCCAGCCGCCGCCGCCGCGGCACCGCCAGTCTCCATCGATCTAGCCCGTCCCTTCGGCGCCGCGAAGATGGACGGCGGGTAGGCCACCCTCCGCCGCTGCACCTTCCTCTCATGCCTCACTGGGCAACACACCTTCCCCATCTGCCTCCAGCCTTTCAAGTTGCTCTGGTCATGCCCCACTCCGGCAGCCGCATCCAGCTCCACCTACGGACCCAGGGCGACCTCCATCTTATCCCCCCGCCGGTTCCTTCTCAAACCTCCACTCCCACCCTCTCCTTCCTCCCATCCTCCCAATCTTTTGTGACATGCTTCAATTTGGATGAGCCATTTCTTTCTCTTTCTAGTAATCATGGTCTGTTAGTGATTAGTGAGCCACCTGCAGATCTGTTAGTGATTTGGATGATATGATTCAGAAATTGATGCAAATTCCTCATGTGCCCAAGGGTATTCCAGACTATTCACTGGAAGTATGAGAAAATAAGCCAAACGACGGAAGCTAAAAAGAACTGGATGGCTTATTCTCATGGGCTTATTTCTATGGCAGCTTCTTTGAGGCTTATTCCCATCGCAACTTATGGATAAGCTGCACCTCAAAAGAACTGGCCCTAAGTATTCTACGATGGGTGAACGAATTACTATTGATCAATTGACATAATTGAGCATAGTTATGAGAATATCTTGGTATGATCATGTATATAGGCATCACGTCCGAGACAAGTAGACTGACTCCTGCCTGCATCTACTACCATTACTCCACTCATCGACCGCTAAGCATGCATCTAGAGTATTAAGTTCAAGAAAATATAGTAACGCCTTAAGCAAGATGACATGATGTAGAGGGATAAATTCATGCAATATGATAAAAACCCCATCTTGTTATCCTCGATGGCAGCAATGCAATACATGCCTTGCTACCCCTACTGTCACTGGGAAAGGACACCACAAGATTGAACCCAAAGCTAAGCACTTCTCCCATTGCAAGAAAAACCAATCTAGTAGGCCAAACCAAACTGATAATTCGAAGAGACTTGCAAAGATAACCAATCATACATAAAAGAATTCAGAGAAGATTCAAATATTGTTCATAGATAGACTTGATCATAAACCCACAATTCATCGGTCTCAACAAACACACCGCAAAAAGAAGATTACATCGAATAGATCTCCACGAGAGAGGGGGAGAACATTGTATTGAGATCCAAAAGAGAGAAGAAGCCATCTAGCTACTAACTATCGACCCGAAGGTCTGAGGTAAACTACTCACACTTCATCGGAGGGGCTATGGTGATGATGTAGAAGCCCTCCATGGTGGATTCCCCTTCCGGCGGAGCTCCGGAACAGGCCCAAGATGGGATCACATGGGTACAGAAGGTTGCGGCGGTGGAATTAGGTTTTTGGCTCCATATCTGATCGTTTGGGGGTACGTAGGTATATATAGGAGGAAGGAGTACGTCGATGGAGCAAAGGTGGGCCCACGAGGCAGGGGGCGCGCCCTAGGGGGGTCGCGCCCTCCACCCTCGTGGCCGCCTCCCTTCTTTCTTGACGTGGGGTCCAAGTCTCCTGGATCATATTCGGTGAGAAAATCACGTTCCCGAAGGTTTCATTCCGTTTGGACTCCGTTTGATATTCCGTTTCTTCGAAACACTGAAAGAGGCAAAAAACAACAATTCTGGGCTGGGCCTCCGGTTAATAGGTTAGTCCCAAAAGTAATATAAAAGTGGAAAATAAAACCCAATATGGTCCAAAACAGTAGATAATATAGCATGGAGCAATAAAAAATTATAGATACGTTCGAGACGTATCACTCCTCGTCGGCGTGGTCCTCGATCGGCTCCTCCGCCGCCTCACCACTCCATGACGACACGTGCCAAGGATGGAATCCGTCAACCGAACCCGCGCGGCCACAACCTCAGCACCACCATCATCTCTCTAATCTCACGCTCGGTGCATTCGACATTGAGTGATCTGCATTGGACTGCTACTATGTGTGCTGAGTATGACGCCCTCGTCGCCAACCGGACCTAGACCCTCGTGCCTCGTCCACCTGGCGCCAAAGTTATCTCTGGCAAATGGTTTTTTCATCACAAGCTTCTCCCCGATGGCTCTCTGGACATGTATAAGGCTTGTTGGGTTGTTCGTGGATTCTCTCAACGTCCTAGAGTGGACTTCTCGAAGACTTTCTCCCTCGTCATCAAACCTGCCACCATCTGGGTTGTTCTTCAGCTTGCTGCATCTCGCTGTTGGCCAGTTCATCAGCTCGATATCAACAATGCCTTCCTGTATGGCCAACTTCTGGAGCGTGTACTCTGTCAGCAGCCGGTTGGTTTCGTTGACCCGCAACGCCCAAATGACGTCTGTCTGTTATCGAGATCACTCTACGGTCTCAAACAGGCCCCTCGCGGGTACCAGCGCATCGCGCGTTCCTCCCTGCTCTCGGAATTCGCAGCACCACTTCTGAACATCACTCTTCGTTCTTCATCGAGGTGATCTTACAGCCATGCTTCTTATATATGTTGATGACATCATCATTACGACATCTCCAGAGGACTTTCGACGTGACATCATTGCACGTCTTGGCTCTGAGTTTTGGTTGAAGGACAAGGGCTCCTTGCACTTCTTCCTTGGCATTAATGTGCGTCGCGATGCCTCTAGTTTCTTCCTTCATCCGGGACAATATTCTCTTGACCTCTTGGATCGTGCTGGGATGACTGACTGCAAGCCAGTCGCCACACCTGCTGAGGTCAAGCTGAAGGTTTCAGGTACTGCCGGCCAGCCTGCCACGCTCACTCGGCCAGATATTCAGTTTGTTGTCCAGCAGGTCTGTTTGCATATGCACTCCCCTAGTGACGCTCATTGCTATCTGGTTAAGCGCATCCTTCTCTACATTTGCGGAACTCCTACTTACGGTCTTCGCATCCGCGCCTCTGCCTCTACTGAGCTTCTTGCCTACACAGATGCGGATTGGGCTGGTTGTCCTGATACACGACATTCCATGTCTGGTTATTGTGTGTTCTTCAGTGACTCCTTTGTCTCATGGTCCTCTAAGCGGCAGCCCACCGTCTCCCGCTAGAGTGTTGAGGCTGAGCACCGTGTTGTGGCCAATGTCGTCGCCGAGACTTGTTGGCTCCGTCATCTTCTTGGTGAACTTCGGGTCTTGCTCCCGAAGGCTACGGTGGTTTTTTGTGACAATGTTTCGGCTACCTATCTCGCGGCCAATCCGGTGCAACACAAGCGCACCAAACACATTAAACTGGATGTTCATTCCGTGCGCGAGAAGGTTCAATTGGGTCAGCTCTGAGTTCTTCATGTACTGACTACCCAACAGTTCGCCGACATTATGACTAAAGGGTTGCCAACCTTTGCTTTTCAAGAGTTACGTTCCAGTCTTTGCATTGCCGACGCCGACGCTTCGACTGCGCGTGCGGGGGGAGGGGGGGGACGTGGCATATATGTACTTTTCTCCAATTGATCTCTCTATGATTTAACTTCTAGAGATATAGTATGGTTAGTTGGCTTGTCACGCAAGACATCTCCTGTATATATTTGTAACGAAATGCAATGACTACAATTGAGTTGCATCCTATACCTTTCTACAGTCACGAATTAAGATTACAAAATTATACCTTTTGTTGGCATGCTGTTTTCTCGAGGCCTGTCATAAAAGGATGTGAAACCTATGTAAATTAAATAGTTTGTAGCAAGAGGACCACACCGAAGAGTTATGGTGGGGAGGCATGCATGTGGCCATTTAGTGTGGATGTAGGGATCGTGTCTGGACCATGTTTAAAACATCATGCATCGCGTGATTCGCGTCTGTCCATATTTTCTTATCCTTAGCAAATCCTTGCTTGCCTCCGATTGTAACTTGATACATGTGAGACGATGGTTGGATACGTTTTAGTTTCATGACTAAAAGTAGTGGGACTAAAACTTGCTAGCCTCATCCATGCTTGGATCCAAATACTAAAGAGACTAAAATCAAGTTAATGAGCATTTATTATCCTCCAAACCCTCCAATTCAGAACTCGCCTGTGTTAAAGGAGAGGAGTTAAATGAGGAGAGAGAGGACTAATCCACATTTTAGTAGGGGTACCCTTGACTAAAATTTTTTAGTCTCAAGACTAATTTTAGCCCCTCTTTAGTCAGGGGTGCTTGGAACTTTAGCATCTTAAAGAGACTATTTTTAGTCAAACTAAAATAAGTTTTTTGGATCCAAGACCCTCTGAGTAAGTTCGGATGATGCGGGGTTTCCCAGGTGATCAAGAAGTGGTGGAGACGAATTATTTGTCGAATCAAATGTGAAATGTTGCATGGAAGTTGTGTCAATTAGTCGCTGGATATTGGTGGGACCCAGGAAGGGGTGGTTGTATTCTGTCTAATTGCATCGACTACAATAGAATCTCACCCTGAGATGAAAAAATAGAAAAACTGAAGTTGGACCATCGGATGGGAGATTGATGGCCCAGATCCGGGTGGAGCGATATGTGCGCACAACTTGCAAATAAGTCCCTTGCACTAGGTTAATTTGCGACCGATGTCCTCCTCATTCGAACTCAATTCCCCTACGCATCTGCAGGAGGCAGCCGAGGACCTAACATTCTCCGATGGTGGTGGCGGCGGCGGCCCAGATCCGGAGTCAAGCTGGGCAGTACGCCCAGTGAAGGTGTTGTTCCATCTCCCCGATGCCTTTTTTTTGTCGGCGGCCCAGTTCTAGGCAGAGTGGATAGGAGCTCGTCGGCCACTAAGATCCACGCCATAGTGTGCTCCTCAAAGCCTCCCCACCGAAGACTCCGGCAAATCACCTACGGCAATACGGTGGTGTGTCCCTCGCCTTCATTCTCTCTCACGCACACATCCAACAGTAGTTCGCCGGCGTCAAGCCGGTGGTGGGCTCCTCGCCTTCTTCCCGACCGGGCACTGCTAGGTTGTATGAAGTTGCAAGTCCTCACCACGGTTGTTCATCCTTCTGTATCATTGTGTGTCGTTGGTAATCTTGCACGAATTGTAGCCCTTAACTGTGTGGAGAGGAATTGCATAATACTATAAATGTTATCCAACATTATAACTGTGTGCCTAATTTACATCTTCTAACATGGATCGGGCCAATATATTGCCCAAGTACTTCTCGTTACTTTAAAACTTAGTCTATACTGTATACACGCTTGCTAAGTAGTCATAATTACGAACAATTGGAAGCTATGGTGTTGGTGGTTAGGTCAGACTTGGGACTTGATGCGTTAGGTCAGCATTGCGTTACAAAATCTAGTTTTTTGTCATGCAGTCATCCGGTTATTATAGTGATGATTTGTTCCGTTGCTCGGTGGGCCACGCGGGTCAGGAGAAGTTGAGGACAACAAGCAGTGCTGCTTACTACCTGGGAGCACATGGATCCATTGTAAGCCCTCATGGACACACGTATTGCTCACTGGTAGAAAAAGAGGCTTCCGTCCAGCCCCATTAGTCGCGAAACTGTAGGAACCGCGACTAATGAGGTCTTTAGTCGCAGTTCGGCAGACGAACTGCGACCAAAGGCCTGGGCCCAGGGCGCTCGGTGGCCAGCTGGTGCACGTGAGGGGCTTTAGTCGCGGTTGGCCAGGCCAACCGCGACTAAAGGTGCGCAAAGGCCTTTAGTCGCGGTTG
>NC_057797.1:7014763-7045887 GCF_018294505.1 Triticum aestivum
CCCGCCGCCCGCCGCCCTGCCGCCCGCCCTGCAGGAAGAAAGAAGAAGAAGAAGAAAGAAGAAGAAGGAAGGAAGAAAAAAACAAAAGAAAAACAGAAGAAAAACAAGAAAAAGGAAGAAAAAAGGAAAAAGGAAGAAAAAAAGAAAAAGGAAGAAAACAACAGAAGAAAAAAAGAAAGAAGAAAAAAAAGGAAGAAGAAAAAAAGAAAGAAGAAAGAAAGAAGAAAGAATATGTTTTGGAATTCATTAATATTTTTTTGTTTTGATGAATTTTTTTGTGTCTAATAAAATCAATTTTATTAGACACCCTCTACCGCGACACCCTCTCCCATCCCTTCCTCGCCCCCTCCTTTCGCCACCGCCCTTTCACCACCGCCACCGCCACCGCCCCCCTTCTTCACTTAATTAATTTGTTTTTACTACATGTTTTCAGGACTGACATAATGGCGGACGATAGAGCTGACCCGATTATGGACAACTATGATCCGGACGGTGAAGCACATATGTTCGGCATCATAAACGGCGATATTCTATATGTGCCGACCGGAGAAGAAGAAGATGATATCTCTTCTTATCTGAACCTTGACGGTGAAGATGAAGGGCGCCGTCAGCAAGATGATGCCGAACAAACGTCGATAAACGACGATCTTCAAATGGAAGTAGCAACCACCTCCGGCGCTGAGGTATATATATACATTGAGCCTCTGGTGATACAAACTAACTGATTTGAATAAATATGTGTGTACTAACGCGCGCGACTCTTTCTTATTTTAGCCCTCGGCCGGATCGTCGAAACAATCGAGTACGTCGTCAAAGCGTGGCGCAACCAAGACGATGAAACAAGGAGAAACATGCACCATCGAGGTTGTCGACAGTGCAACCGGCAGGCCGCTGGAGCCCCGCAAGAACGCCACCAAGTTTGTCAGCCAATGCGGAGCCATTGTTAGAGACAACGTCTCGATCACCGTCCAGGAGTGGAATGAGCCAAAGAAGGCATGAATTGATGGTTTCACTTTTGTCGATAAGAGAACAAAAAAAGATTGCTTCAAGAAGCTTATGGAACATTTCGTTCTACCTCCGGAATACAACAAATTCGATGAGGAGGGTAACAAGATTGAGGAAAACAAGGAGAGGAGGAGGCTAGTCAAACAGTTCGCTCTTCATAAGATGGCCGACGCATTCCGGAAATTCAAGCAAAATCTAGCCCATGACTTTGTCAAGCAGAACAAGACTCCGGATTTCAAAGGACAATATGAGAAACTGAAACATGATTGGCCAGAATTTGTGAAGCAAAAGAAATCGGAGCAGTTCATTCAAATATCGAAAAAAATAAGGAAAATGCGGCTAAGAAGGAGTACAATCATGTTATGGGGCCAGGAGGGTATCGCATTTGGGTGCCTAGGTTGGAGAAGATGGAGAACGAGCTGAGGGCGCGAGGAATCCGTCCAGGTACGGAGGGATGGGACCCAAGGGCCAAAAGCTGGTGGTACGGGCATGGGGGAACGCTGATGAGCAAAAGAAGTGGGCTAAGTCATTTTTGAGCACACCGTCCCAAGCCGCGAAGAATCTGCCTAACGACTATGCACGTGAACTTCGCAGGCAGGCACTCATGTTCAAGGAGAACAAAGAGCGGGAGAAGGCCGAAAGTAAAAAAAGCGGGAAACAAGTTGCCCAGCTCGGGGAACAAAGTAAACAATCGATTGCCCCGCTTATAGTGGAAGCCTTCTGTCCGGATGCCCCCGAGATCATACAAGCTGCGGCAGCACAGGGATTGACTGTAACGAGTGCCAGAGAACAAGCGGCCAACTTAGGTATTACTCTTCGTGAACTGTTAGGCCTTGATGAGGCGCCAGTAAAGGAGGTAGTAATTACATATGTCAAGAATGGGCCTCTCGTCGAGCCTGCGCAGGAAAAGGATCTACCTCCACAAATGAAAGGTCTGCTGAAATGGTACAAGGGTTACATAAAAAATAAAAACGCCAAAGAATATATTTATGCGGAAGTTAGACATGAGCATCACTTCAAACATTACTATGTACAAATTGAACTGAGTGAATTGTTCCAGCTTTTCAATCTGCGCGAGCTCGATAAATCTATCATCAGTTGCTACGTTCTGTAAGTGATTTATTAATTTCTACCCCATCTCGTTCATATTGCCTGCACTATATATATGTCCTAACTATATTGTTGTGTCCGCTATTATACATGCAGAATGAAGATTAAGGAATGCAGAGTAAGGAACATCCATGATGTTGGGTTCATTGACCCACACATCGTTAATGGACATGTGTTGGAGCGTTACCCCGCCGACGTGGAGGCAGACCTGTGGCAGTTTCTTACAAAGCAGGAACTCAAAAGTGATATTCTATTTCCTTACCATTTTGAGTGAGTGTTTCTGTCTTGAGCACATTCTCTTTCGTTTACTCCATGCATGGTATGTGGCCGGCTAATCGATGAGTTATGCATGACGTACTGTGCATGTATCGTGTCCGCAGGTTCCACTGGATTCTGCTAGTAATTAAAGTTAACACCTCAGAATGTCTCGTCCACGACTCTGTGAATATGGATCCAAAGCTTTGGGGCGGCATGAGAAGAATGCTGCAGAAGTAATTATTTTCATTCATTTGCGCTCTATATCGATCGGCCTATTTCGTTCATTTCCTAATATCAAGTAACTAATTAATAACTCTCTTGTTCATTTAATTTTCTTTGCCTCGTAGGGTTTGGAGACGGTTCGTAGATACAAAGGTCGGTGAATTCAAAAAAGAGCTAGAATTCAAAATGTTAAAGGCTAAGAATGCTGGGGATATTCAGCCACCGGAGACCAATCTATGTGGATACTATGTCTGTGAGATGATCCGGAGATACACCTCTGAGCGGGTTCCGAGTGATACCAATGCTCAGAGGAATAACCTTCGGTGGATGCTTAGTCCAGAAGCTCGCTTCCGACCACTTCAACAGGAACTAGCTGGATGGTTCAGCAGGGAAGTCCTCCATCCTAAAGGAGAACACTATTACGAGGACGTAGAACTTTATATGCATTAAATCATGTATGGAAACTTGTTCAAAATTGTATATGGTCATCCGATGATATTGAATATATATTGTATATTCCTCTTGAATTCTTTTTGGTTCTAATTTCAAATTTATTTGAAATTGTACATTCATATGCATGTATGTAGTACCGTAGAATATATGAAACTCCTTCAAAATTAAAATAAAGCACAAAAGAAATAAAACAATACAAATTAAACAGAAAACAGGTTTAAGGGGGGGGGGGCTAAAACCCTAAACCTGCGGCGGCCTTTAGTCGCGGTTGGCCAGAAGAACCGCGACTAAAGGTCCTCCGCCCCGACGGCCACCTGGCGCCCACGTGGACGGGCCTTTAGTCGCGGTTCTTAAGCAACCGCGACTAAAGGGGGGGGGCCTTTAGTCGCGCCCGGTCTGTCGCGGTTGCGCAACCGCGACTAATGGCAGTTGCGAACCGCGACCAAAGGCCCTTTTTCCACCAGTGGCTGTTTATCATATTTTTGCGACATGTGATACCTGTTAATCATATACTTTTGACACTTGACAACATTAACTTTGGCTCTGTTGTAATCACATGTAGTAATATAGCACTCCAGAACCGGTTTGTCGTTATCAACATTGAACTTATCATCTTCACGGCTTAACATAGCACTCCAGAATCGGTTTCATAATTTCACTGAACTTATAATCTTCACGGCTCGTCGTTATCAACATTTAGAAGATAACTAATTTCTATTGTATTGGCTAACATCTAACTGTCATTTTAGTTCGAGCTTACACGGTATATTTGAACTGATAAACCATTTTATCTCTAATTGCCACAAAAAACCTACTCTGAACCTGCTTCATTCTTGATAGATCGGCATGCTTCTTTGTTCTTGATACTCCACTTCCTAAATGTGACTCTGATCTTGGCTATTCAGGAAAATTACTGCAAGTATATATAATCAGGTGACTAAAATATCTAACATTAATTTCAAGCATTTGCAGAATCTTAGGAATGAATTTTCTTGAACAACTGCAAATGAATCCATCAATGTGGTGATGACTTTCTTAACCGTGTCATCAGAAATCAAGAAAAGGTAACCAGGAATTTCAGTGTTAGAGGCCGTTTCTCTTCCTGGTTTCTCTAAAATGTTAGATCATTGAATGAGTTGTATGCTTGTGAAAAGAAAAGTTCTGTGGGAATTCCTTCAATACATTTTCGTACTGGTTTTTAAAATATGATTATCCAATTCTAATGGTTTTATTGGGCTGTGTGCATCATCAAGAGAGTTCAGGAGAGCAACCATTTCTTGCCTTTTTGGAAGAAAAACTGCAAGCAAGAGCAATGGTGAACAATTTCTCAAATACTTCACATGGAACCTTTCATTAAATTGATCCTTCAAACATTCATAATAGTTATAAACCGTTTATTTAGGTATTCACGTTAGCTTTTCCTGAGGGCTAAATGCAGATCATACAGTTATCTCCTCGCCTCTTATGAATACTTCCGCCACCTTAAAAAAATCTGATGTGCATGCTTCGCATGTTACCGACTAGTAGTCTCCCCTTCTGTTGGAGTGAAGGATCTACCTCTACTGAAGTTTTGACATGCCTGCACGATGACGAGACAACTTGCTATGGAGAGGAAATCAATCTTCCATGTTCACATGAAAGGGCAGCCCATACAGCAGGAGAACAGTAGTTGCTGCTCTGCATAAGCTTAGCAACACTCCATTCTTACGTCTCATGATATATTGCTGAGTGGACAGAATTTGTTGTAAACAGAGCTTGTGCTACTGCTTACTACTCTATTTAATACCGGCCAATGTATTTTGCACATTTAATGTATCTCAGTTAACAAAAATTGTATGAAAATATGGTTAATTCAATCTTGCTAATCATCATTCCGTCATATTTCCTGAAGGGTCATATTGTTGTTGCCTATATCTTTATTTTGCCTTTTGGCGCTGTTTTGGAAGCTTGACGGCTGAATGATATAATCCCCAGCGAGTTACAAAATATCAGCTGAAGGACAGAATGATTGATATTTGACAGACATGAGGTGGTTACTGCGAAAGACATGTTCTATATGTAGCTACTAGTAGGGGGGTTTCAGAAAATGTACATCTACAAACCCCCACCTCATTCTGGACCAACCATGTGTTCCATCTGATGGCTCTGATTTGTTTTTCTATTCTTTCATCTTAGGCTCAGATTCTATTGCAGTCCCTCCCAGTTGCATCTGGTTTCTACTCCGTCCATCGCAAAATGTAAGACATTCTATTACACTATGATAGTGTTAAAAAGCGTCTTACATTTTGGACCAAAGGGAGTATTTTCCATCCCCTAGGTTTAAACCTAGTTTCATACGTGCAAAATTTAGAGGAGTATTGCTACACCCACGTAATGATAATTACAGTATGAACATAATAAGCAACATGGGGACTTGTGATTGGACATACGGGAAGGAAGGGTCCCACACCCATTAAATTCATAGGCGGCGGGAGGGCGGTGGCTGGGATAAAGAGTTAATTAGGAAGTTTACGCAAATTCCTTCATATCTACCCACAGACGTAGGATTTTAGAATGTGAAGACTATCGTGATATCAACAAGTGGAAGCAACCGATTGACCCCACGACCACGAACAAGCAGCACTTAAGTATCAGAGAGCTTACACTATGTTCATGTACTTAGCTGAACCTTTGGCACTGATCAGTTCCGCTTAATAGGATCGGAGCTTCTTCAGTGCACAATCAATATGCCGCTTCTTGTGTCTCCCTAATGCTCCGATGACTAATTGAGACAAATTCTACGCTGCACTTCATCTTCAATTCGACGAATAATTTCTCTCCAAGACTTCTTGATCAGCTCAGGAAAAATGCATCCTCCAAACTTGCTTCCAATCCATACAACATTTGGAATAGGAGGTGCACGAGGATTTACCAAGGATAAACAACTACGGAAAATTGATGCCGAGACATGATGTACAACCGTGAACCTTACATCTACACCGAACACATTATTTGGGTACCACTCCATCGTAACTCAATCAGCCTTGGAACACATTCGAGGTGAATGTATAACACAACTCCTCTTGCTATATGTTGTTCATTGGATAGGTGGTATGCCTCATGTTATGACGGGCATTGAGTAACATGAGGCTGACAATAAATCTACTCTTTATGGTATTATTTTTTAACCTAACTCAAACGTATGCCGGACAAAATTTCAACCATGTTTTGATTTTGGTAACATTGAGTAACTTGAGGCTGACAAGAAATCTACTCTTTATGCTTTGAGTAACATTGACTAACATGAGGCTGACAAGAGATCTACTCTTTATGCTTTGATTTTGGAAGAATATTGAGTAACATTCAGTAACATGAGGCTGACAAGAAATCTACTCTTTATGCTTTGATTTTGGTAAAAAATATTTTTCTAGTTTTATTTGGAAGAATATTGCAAGTCAATGGTAACCACAAAACAAGACATTTTAACTTTCTGTAAAGTTGAGTCGAAAGACCTTACTGTAAAAAGTTCATGTCCACTGGAAGAATCTTGAAGGAGCCTTGTTGTTGCATTTCGTGATTTTATAGTAGATTTGATAGCCCACATATTCTTTTGTTAACAGAATAAAGATGGAACATATATTTTGTACATATATACAAACGTAAGTGACAGTTAAAATCTATAGTTTGTACAAAGTGTTTGCATGTAGGCTCCTCCTTGCTCGATGGACATATCTTTGGTGTAATCATGATATGTTATAATTGGTTTGAAAGCCGAATTTACTACGTGTGTACTTTGTTTGGCACAAGATTAATACCTACTTAGCTAGCTCTGGCTACATATATGGATTCCATGCACAGCTATGAGGAAATTGGCAATGTGGCATTAATTTATAACATGCTTTCTAGAGTAGTTCCCCTATGAGTTCATGAAGCGCCAGAACATACATGGCTGTTCACTCGTAGTGGTTCCTTGCTGGATCAGTTCTTGTAACTTGTTCGAAATCCTATACATCTAGGAACAGGAGGTACTAGGGAATCTTGTAATACTATATATCTTTACGGTTTTGCTATTTTTCAGTCGAGTGTTTTGCAATTAGCTTTCATTCAAATTTGTGTCCATTCGATCACACATTAAGATTCGTGATGGGAGTTGTCGTTTTGGGTCAGTTTTTCTTATCGGGGGCACGTTTCGTTTTGGTCCAGCCCGTTTTCCGCCGCCCGGGTGTGGTTTTCTGTTTTTTTTTTCCTTTTGAAATTTCTCTGCGTCTTTCCCTTCCCCAATTCATTTGAGCGGTACTATTGGAATCTAGAGAGAGATAGAGAGGGAGCGAGAGGGAGAGCGCTTGGGCGGCGGAGAAGAGGAGACAATTTCGTAGTGTTCAGGTCATTCCGGAGAACCCCCTCCGCTGGAGCTTGATTTTCTCTTTGATTCCTGGTTGCCCCGGTTGGTTGTTCTAGTCTACCCCCTCCTCTCTGTGTGATTTCGTATGTTTCCGCCCCTGTAGCTTTAAGATCTAGCTCTGTTTTTGCTTGGTTTCATGGTGTGTGTACGTGTCTCGGTGTTGTTGTGGATTTTGTTAGCTCTTGTGGACACAGATGTTGGTTCTGCTTCTTGGTATGTGTAGATTCCGCTGATTCCCAATCTGCTCTTTTTGTAGATGTATGAATTGGTCTGTTGTTCTGGGTTGTGGTTCCACTGCTAGGTTTTAGACCTCCATGTTCTGATCTCATCTGATGTATGCGGTGGTAGGTGTCATCAGAGGTTTGTTTTTGTGGTTAGGGTTCGGTCATTTCTGCTGAATAGGGAGGCTCTGTATTTGCTTCTGTTGGTTGGTTCATGGCAGTTCTACTCCAACTCTCCTGATTTTCATTGTAGTTGTTCGTATATTGGTAGTATTAATTGTTTCCTGTTTTAGGATTTTTTCAGTGCTTATTTCCCATATGATTTTTTTGCAGAGTGCGAAGTGTAGTCCTAGGGGTAATCCCATGTATTTCTCTGTGCACTATCAATATAATTCCTGGTTATTTACTCTGTAATTTCATGTGTAGTAGCACTGTAATTTGTTCTGACTTTTAGTGTTAGATTTTGTATTGTAGTATATCCAGTGTAGCCTTCTTAATCTGCAAATATCAGGTAGGCAGTGTAATATGCCCAGTATATCCCAGATATGCACTGTAATGTGCCCCAGAGTTTCTCTGTAAATTCGAGGTTCTTTTACACTGTAATTTGCCCGAGATTCACATTGTTAATCCCCTAGATTTATACTGTAATATGCCCCAGATTTACTATGTATATTTTAGCTTCTTCTACTCTGTAATTTGACCAAGATATACATTGTAATCCCCTAGATTTTATACTGTAATATGCCTAAATTTTGTGTGTGTTTTTGAGCTACTTTTACTCTGTAATTTGACCGAGATTTACACTGTAATCCCCTAGATGTTGCACCGTAATATGTCCCAGACATTATACTATAATTTGACCGAGATTTACACTGGAATTTGTCTCAGATTTACTATGTAATTTGACCGAGTTTTACACTGTAATTCCCCAGATTTGCACTGTAATATGTCCCAGATATTACACTGTAATTTAACCGATATTTACATTGGAATTTGCCTAAGAGTCACTCCGTAATTTGATTGAGATTTACACTGTAATTCCCCAGTTTTTTAATTATATTTTGACTGTAAATTTCATCTACATTACTTATAATTTTATTTCATTCTCTGCAATTTTTGTGCTGCATTCCTGTGTCGTATTCATGTGTTTAGAGCTAGCTCTCGGATATGTTTCTCACTTTTTTTTATGATTTGTTTTGCTTTTTAGTCTAAAGGGTAGGCTACAAAAGTCTGTCACCAAGATGTTCCATTAGCATCATCTATTGAGAGTGCAGTTTCTTTGAATGATCCATTTGTGCCTAATGACTTCGCGGACGATGTTTCATGCTATGTCATTTGTAGTTATTTCTGTCTTCTTCTCTAGTTTTTATTTTCTTCTTTCTTCTCTCTTTCAGTTTGTTTTATTTGGGTATGTTGACTTATTTTTTCAGGAACTTTCCGGTGATGATGGAGGCCTTGACAAAGCTCTATTCAAGTTTTATATGAATCATGTTTGTGTTTTTTTTCTGGAAGTAGGTGATTATGTTTTTGACGATCTTTCTTTGGATTGACCCTTGTCTTTTTTGTTTTTTAATAAAGTGAAATCATTGAAGAGGAAATTATAATGTGCTGGAAGAGGGAATGCGGCCAGTCCCCCTTGTTATACTAATCTGTCACGTGGCTTTAGTCTGTTCTTCTCTTTAAAGTTGCACTGCAGTTTTCCAGTGTTGTAGTTCTCTATTTAGCTCATAATTAATATATTTTTCTTTTGTATCTTATTGTTTGTTTGCTCGTCTCATGGAATTTCAGTGGGTTTCCTCTGCAATTTAATTGTAATTATCAGAGTATTTCCTCCCCTGTGTAATTCCAGAGTACCTTCATTGTGTACCTTCACTGTGTTTTCCTCTGCTCATCTTAGGAAATTCATGTGTACCTTCACTGTACTTTACTTTCAGAGTAATTCCTTAGATTGTATAGTGTAATTCCAGAGCTTTAGTCGCCGTAAATCCTTGGTGTTCGCACTGTAATTTCCTGTGATTATTCACTGTTGTCATTCCTTGGTGTTTGCACTGCAATTTCCACTGATTTATTCAGTATTTTTTCTCTGATGTGTCTGAAATGCTGTCTTTGTGCCAACTTCATTGTTGTCATTCCTACAGTGTGCCTTTTCAGTTTCATTTCACTGTAATATCCCCTAGTTTTACAGTGTAATTTACTGCATAGTCACTGTAAAGCTTGGAAGTATTACAGTGGAATACCTAAGATTTTTTAGGGAGTTACACTCTGTAAATACCCCACTATTACATTGTATATACTGTAGGTACTTACAGTGGAATTCGTCTGATTTTTTCACTGTATATCCTCATTTGCCTTACAATGTAATATCCCACATTTATCATAATCCATGCTTTATCACCATTTTCCTGGTTTTCTGACAATGTAAATTGCAGCTACATTACACTGTAATGCAGCACATATTTTCATGTGTACTTACTGTACACCCTTATGTTCATGTGTACTATTTACAATGCTTTTTTAACTCTGTATTTCCTGTCGGTTCACTGTTTTTACCCTGATCTGAATAAATTTCAGCGTTGCTTTCAGTCCCTTAGAACCTAATGATTCCATTTTTTTCACTTGATTCTTTGATGTTTTCGGCAGACAAGTTCATGTAAAAGTTGTCTGTACACCAAAAGGATGAGCAAAAGGAGTAGGAGAGTTCCTGACGTGAGCAAAAGGAGACGAGTTCATGTAAAAGATATTGAGTAGTTTAAGCAACCGGGTCATAATTTGTAGCCCCACCCGTTTTGTTGGTGTTACAGACATACAATGGTCGGCACATACAATGGTCGGCTGTGTTTGGACATACATGTGTCATCTGCTTATTTGTCAGGAGATTTGAATGTAATCCAATTAGAAATCAGTCAAATGTTAAATAGACAGTCCCTATCTTTATGGACGGATGCACACACACCCTATCCTTATGAGCATCTTCGATATAATGAACCGGCAAAATATCTTGAGATATTTCATTTCTTCTTTTTACTGTCGCCTCTCGAACCAAGCCTATATTAGCACCACCTCTACTAAACATGGACCAAATATACGGGTGTGGTCAACAACAACAACCATAAGGATGGGCATATGTGTTGGGCAGCTCTCTCTCTCTCTCTCTCTGGAGGGAGGTAGTTTTTTTCCGGCCGCACGTACAGCCTTTTCTTTTATCTCAAACTGGCTAGCACTTGCCCACACAGCAGGCTGCAGTACGGGCTTTTAAAATCCCAAGCTCACTCACGCACAGTGCCTTGCCCACCCTCCTACTCAACCGCGTCGATGATCTGCATATGCGTGCGTGCTCACAACGCAACCAACGTGCACACCGTGGCCACTCCAACAGATCACCAACGACCTAGCCTGCCTACCGTGGCCACTACGCCACACACACATGCGCACACACGCACGCACACACACATACACACATTATGACTCAGCCTCGCGGACCTGACCTGGCGCACCGACGCCGGTCGCACCGCCACGGACCCAACCTGGCGCACTGGCGCCGGTCGCATTGTGCTCCGTCACGGCTTATTCCCAACAGTATGATGTGTGCAATCTATGTATGTTGATTACAAATTTTCACAATTTTTTTTGGAGCGGAGGTCCCAGGAGCGGCTCCTGCAAAAGCTAGCAACCGGCTGCACCGCTGCCAACCCATTACCTCCTCCCACTCGCCGTCGTCGGCTCACTCCACTTGGAAAAGCCTAGCGGTGGCCGTGGCAGGGGGGATCAGTTCCGCCGTGAGCTACCACAGATGTGCTTGGTGGGGGACGGTTACGCCGTTGGCTAGCACTGCCACCGGTGGGTGGACGTCGACGAGGTCGCGTGCTGATGCAGCTGCAAGGCGATGATGGGTGCTCATCAGGAGGACCAGGCACAACAAATATGGACGTTGGTGGTGTTTCTGCTGTGGAGCAAGGAGAAAGCCGAGGTAGAAGCCCCGGGTCGAGTGTGGCGGCTGCTGCTTGTCGTCGTAGAGGTGATGGAAAATCCAGTGATTTTCGTCTAGATGCCGAGCTGTGGCGAGTGTGTGTGCTTCTCTCTTGCAGCGTAAGGTGCCAGTGAGGGTCATCACGCGATTATGCTTGGTGGTCAATGACGGAGAAGCATGGCGCTGAAGAACGGCTCCGACAATCTATGCATCCACTGGTGCTCTAGATCTGGCGGCCTTTATCTGGGTGGGGATCTACAAGCTCCCGATGAAAGCCTTGACCGGACTCATGTCGGTGCCGGTGAAGGCAACAACTTTGGGCGTTGTTTTCTCATCCTTGGGGGCTTGGGGCTTCATCGTGGAACCCTCTTCCTCAAAGACGGGATGGGGCTCTTCGGTTGAAAGCCTAATCTCTGGATAGCTTACGGAGTGGGCAATGATGGTGCCTTCGTCATTTCCTTCCTGAGTTCCTGGGGCGTCACATGGGAGAGTTAGTTTGCTTGTTGGGCGTGGTTTCTTCTTCGTTGTGTTTTGTGGATAATGGGGCAGCGTCCCCGGGAGGCTAATCTGCACCGAGGTCGGTTGAGGGCTTTGCGGCATTAATGAGTTGGATGTCAGGTCGGTTGATTGGCCCTACTTTTAGCGTACTATGAGTGTACTTTGTTTGGTAGAATAATAATAGTTGGCTAGCTCTTGTTAGCTATAAAAATTCCATTCGCGACTATTTGGAGGAAAATTGACAATTTGGCATGAATTTGTAAGATGCTTCCTAGAGTAGTTCCTCTGTTACTGTGAGCACATGAAGCACAAAGCACACATGTATCTTTGTTCATGGCAGCTCCTTCCTATATTGCTTACTCCGCAATGCATACATCTAGGAATAAGAGCTATCAGGGATTCTTACGTTACAGCCACCTCGTGTCGCACAGTGTCTCGTGAACTACAATTATGTGGTCACTAGAGTTGTGCACATCACAATCAGGACATTGTCGCCATCTCACATTCAAATCGTGGATGTCGTGACCATAATGAAGTTTTCACACCCAGACTTGAGCAACCTTAGAAATCCAGCTTCCACAATCAGAACTAGGGAGTAGCCTGCCTCCCGTCATAATTGAGTTAAGTTATCGTGCCACTCCTCACTCTCACATCGCGTTGCAATCTTGCTCTCACCAACTTCAAGCTTCGGTGCACATGACATGCAGAGTTTATAGAATGTATTGTCAAGATTTTGAAAACGTCCTACTAATTCTTAGCATATAGGACAAGATTTTTCTACATCAAAGTATAATCAAGAACCAAGTAGCGATAGCCTAGCTCTTGAGGTAATAGGATCATTGGCCGGAATCAATATAGATTAAGATCCTTCATGTAGTTCTGAATCCTCAGCCCTAAATATGCCCCTTTTGCAAAAGAAAAATGATGACTTGTATGTTTTGCATTTCCTTCTAAATCCTGATTTTTGTAGGAATAATTTGTGTGTTCTGGATATAAATGGAATATAAATCAAATATTATGGAATAAGTGTTCTTCATGAAGGCCAACTCATCGTTGCAAGATCTGGTTAAGAAAGCCATCGATGTGAGAACCTTGTTCTGGATGACACATGTAGTTCCTTAAGGTCGAAAGAAAAGAAGAGTGCAGTACACATGTAGTTCCTTATGGCCGCAATGTCTTGCTGGTTCCAAACCCTGGGCACAATTCCCGATCAAGATCAGGTGACACGATCGACGATCTAGCTAGGTCGGTGAATATGGTCGTGTTAGGCAGCGATGTGCATAGACAGCTCAATGATTCGGGGCAGTGGCTCGACCTTCGCTTGGGTGGAAACATTGGTCACTTGGGTGGTAGGTTTTTGTGGGCTCGGTCGAATTACCCACAGCGGGGCAGTTTGACTTTATGCTGGGGTGGCGGCCCGAATATGGTGGTGGGGCGATCATGGTCTGCAGGTGTTTGCCCTGAGCAGCTTGTGCTGAGGAGTAGGGCATTGGAGGCGGCGGGGCCTCGAGTCTGTAGTGGGCCCGTCCGTGTCCCATGACCCACTCTTCCTCACCATTAGCCAATCTGTTTTTTCAGATTGACAAATAGTTTGCATGGTTAATGCTTATCGTTTTTCAGATTAACATGATGTTAGCACTTCCCCGCAAAAAAAAACAAAGCACAGTGAATCAGTAACCTTGTATACAAGACAATTAACAAATTTACTACTTAGATGTTCCTTTAAGAAACAATTGCGTCTCAGGAAAGATGAAGGTAACGGCAATTCATTCATTTTAGTGTTTGGCAAGCCTTGTTTGAAGCTCCAACATATATAATCTACTTGTTTCGTTGAAATTCATAGCCATACAAGTAAATTTTACTTAACAGGATATTCTTAGTTTTCTTCTGTAATGGTAAATAAGTATTGCTATATTTTGATATCAATTTTATATATAGACTTTATGTATCGTCGTGTGTCCATCATTGACTCTTCGTCCCTCTCATGTCCAAATCCTGGCTCACCCCCTGGGCATGCTAGAGCCAGAATATATATATCGGTGTTTCATTTCGCTTGACAGGATTGCCCGGAGCGTGAAGATCATTGTTTCCTCTTGCTTGCCTGATCGGACAATCAGAGGATGAAGATGGAGAGGGTGTAGACAACCCAGATAGAAATGAAGAGGAATAATCCCCGGGTGAGGAGTATTTCGCTTGCCCAGACCCGGACATACTCACGTTGTTGTTGTCTTTCACTAGAGAAATTGACACTGGAAACTGAAGATTACAACACCTGCCTGTTCGCGCCAGCCTGATGACCCTGTCGATGTCCGATCTGCATCCGATGGTCTCCAGCTCCGCTTACCGTTTCGCCAAATGAGCTTCAACCTCTGTCGCAGATCGCCCATCCAACGGCTCATCGCGCACCAGTGTCACTATTGCTTTTCAGACCAATCATTCACTACTGTTCGCTGTAGTTCGTTTCTTCACTTTTCCGTTGGCTTATGAGGTTATAAAGCCCTCATTGTGGATCGGAGTTGGTATGATATTGTGTATAGGGTAAAGAAAAAACCTAAGCCACCACCTTGCTCTGAGAGTAAATAGCATAAAGCTACTACTTTACAGGTTAGGGTCCCAAAAAACTACCGCTTTTAAATTTTTCTCAGATAACTACCAAGTCAGGAGCCGGCTGTTTTAAAAAACCCAAAACGCCGAGTGCTTATCAATTGATCACAATTATGACAGGTGGGCCCAATGTGTAAGAGCTCTAATTGTTTGACCGTTTGTTTGACCGTTAGGGGTGGGCCTGCATACAAATTTTAAAAAGCAATCCGGTCCCTGCATTTTTTGTAAAAAGCAATCGGGTCCCTGCTCTCAGATCTGGGCAGCCAGTGGCCCTCCTCTCGCTTCCGAGCTCCACCTCGTGACCCAGCCTCCTTCGGCCGGTGAGCCGCCCGCCGCCGGCGCTCACCGGGGCTCAACCCCGGCCGCTCCTCCGCCTCACCTCCTTCTCTCCCGCCTGTCTACACCCGCCGCTTAGCCATGTTGCACAACGCCATCGGGCCAGTGGCCGCCTCTACACTAGCTCCCCATTGCGGGCGGCGACCCCCTAGCGACTCCCGATGGCGCGCGACGGCAGGGTGACACGAGCAGAGGCCCATGGCGGGCAGCGGTTCCTCATGGCGCGCGGCAGCACGGCGACCCGTGCCGGAGCCCCACGGCAGCGAGGAGACTCCGGGCGGCGCGCGCGGCCGGTGCCGGAGACTCTAGGCAGCGCGGACGGCAGCGAACCCCGCTGCGGAGGAGGCCAGTGAGGGCGGTGAGCTACTTGTCACCAGGAGGGCCGGCGAGCTCCTACCAGCAGTACCAGCTTAGGGGGGCTTGAAGTGGCATAGTGCAGCGGCTGGACGTGGCATAGGACGGCGGTGTGGGCCAGCAGTGTGGCCGGTGGCCATGGCGGTTCTCCGGCATTGTTCGCGAGCAGGGAGAGTGGAGGAGAAGAAGGGACGCAGAGAGGAGAAGAAAGAGATGACTAGAGATGAGAAGAGACACTGACATGTGGGCCCACATGTCAGTTAACGGTCAAGCAAACGGTCAAACTAACGCTTCGTTTAGGTGTGGATCCGACCTGTCATAATCACGATCAATTGATAAGCACTCGGCAATTTGGGTTTTTTGAAACTGCCGATCCCTGACTTGGTAGTTATCTGAGAAAAATTTAAAAGCGGTAGTTTTTTGAAACCTTAACCTATAAAGTAGTAGCTTTATGCTATTTACTCATGCTCTGAATGGCTGATAGGCGTCTCTGAAATCGCCGCAAATTCTCGCCTTCGACTCTCCAAAGATCACTATTTTTTCTGTCTGAACTTGCGTATTAAGTTGTAACTGAAGATTTGTCCGCTGATACTCTGAATCTGACAAAAGATCAGCTGGACTACTGGCAGCGGCTATGCCAGGATAGTGTTCCAGCAATGCCTATGCATATATTAACTCTAGTGTAGTACTGTATTTGGAAAGGCCTGAAACTGCTGCCTATGCATGCTTGGAATTCTCATTGACGGTTTTGTCTTGTTAGGTTTAATCTTGATTCATGTATCTGCATGTAGTTTAGATGATTAGGGAAGTGTACGTAGGACAATGATGCTTCAGCTATGCGCGTGAAGAAGGCGAGACGCCAGGATGCCGTGTGATACGGCGAGGCCGTGAGAAGCGGCGAGACGCGATGAAGTTGGAGTGCGACGGGCTACGATCAGGTTGAGCCGGTCGTGTGCATGCTAGTTTGGCTGGGTCCGTGGTCGTTGGTGTGGCTGCGTAAAAACTGAACTTGGTCGTTCAATTAGCTAGGAGCAGTTAGCTGCATGGGTGTCATTAGCCTAGTCGTCAGGATCCTGGAGAGATTCCTGGACAAGGATAAGATCGTGGGTTAGTGGGACTAATGGCCGAGTGTGGCAGCACGGCAAGGCTATGGGTGAGATAAACCCTTGTGTATATATGATGCATTGAGTGAATGAGAAAGGAGGCTGTGAGGGCTAGAGCAGCAACATGTAGCCACTGTATTCATCAAGGACGGAGCCTCTCGGCAAAGCTAGCGGATGGTCTGTTCCTTGGTGTATCTGTGTGTGTGTTGTGTGCGTTCAGGTGTTCTTGAGAGAAACCATAGAAGAGAGAAGAGAGAGTTGTGCGAGGCAGCTCGAGGTAGAAGATGAAGAGCGGCGCTGCGAGGAGGCGGCGCCAACATGTCTCAGGCAATCATTCTGTTGTTCTGGGGGAAGCAATCACTCTTGTTTGTGTGGCAGCATAGTTATGACTATATAATGTATTGCTCTTTGTTCACCGGATTCACCGGTGTAGAGTTCTAAAGGAACAAAGTTTCTAATATAATTCCCCTAAATTCAAACAAACTGATGATCAGGCTTGTCTTGCTCTTTTCTTCTGGATTCTGGAAGAGAAGAAGCTAGTCAAGTTAGTTTCAGGTTCCAGCTGAAAATCAAGGGCTTTGCAGCATTAATGAGTTGTATGCCAGGTTGGTTCATTGGCAATAGTGTACTATGATTGTACTTTGTTTGGTAGAATATTAATAGTTGGCTAACTATAAAATGTCCATGCAACGACTATTAGGATTTAGGAAATTGACAATTTGGCATGAATTTGTAAGATGCTTCCTAGACCAGTTGCTCTGTTACTGTGAGCTCATGAATCATGAAGCACACATGTCTCTTTCCTCATGGCATCTCCTTGCTAGAGTCCTTACGGCACAATGCATACATCTAGAGGTATCAGGGAATCTTACGTTACAGCCTCCTCCTGGATCGCGAAGTCTTGTGAATCACGATTATGTGGTCACTAGCGCTGTGCACATTACAGTTAGGACATTGTCGCCATCTCTCCTTCAAATCGGGGATGTCATGCCATTAGTCAATTAGCCTGCCTCCCATCAAAATTGAGTTAAGTTATCATGCCACATCTCGCCCTCACATCACGTTGCAACCTTGCGCTCACCAACTAATTCGAGCTTGGGTGCACGTGACGAACTCACCATTGTCCGACCTGCAGTTTGTAAATGAAAGACTGCAAATTGATGCAACATCAATGCAAATAAGTTGTAAATGAAAGACTGCAAATTGATGCAACATCAATGCAAATAAGTTGTAAATGAAAGACTGCAAATTGATGCAACATCAATGCAAATAATCAGTTCGTAGAATGCAAGCGTTGTATTGGATTGGGCAAAAGAACTCAAGCTAGCGCTGCTGCTGCCCATTTTTGATTTAGCAGAAGAATTCAAGCTAGTGCTGCTGCTTGACATCTCGCCAGGGGCATCTTCTCAGCAAAACCACCACTGTGCTGCACAACAGCATATTTTACTGCAAGAAAATGAGTTTCGTAGCAAGAAAGGAGCGTGCTACCATGAACAATATGAAAAGGTCCTCCTAATCCTTAGCATATAGAACCAGAATGCACTGTCTTGTTCGGCACACAGAGTAATTGTTTATCATTGATCCCGGCCAGGTACATCAAAGTGATCAAGAAGCAAGTAACCATAGCCCCAGCTCTTGATGTAGAAGGAACGTTTGCTGGAGCCAATATAGATGAAGATCCCTCATTTAGTTCCGACTCCTCAGCCCTAAATATGCCCCTTTTGCAAAAGAAAAAAAGGACATATGTATGTTCTGCATTTCATTATAAATCCTGATTTTTGTAGGACTAATTTGGGTTTCCTAGATATAAATGGAATATAAATCGATTCGTGCTTTATCTCCAAAACTAGGTCTACTCCTCTCGCCCCATCCAAAATGAGAGGAGCCACCACCGCTCCTCTCCTCGACCACCTCCCTCCCGATCTCATCCCTCCCTATCTGATCTAAGGCTTCGAGCCGCCGCCGCCCCTCTCCTCTCCGTAGCCGAAGCTCCGTGAGGCAAAGCACATGCGGGGGATGGTGGTGGCGGTGGGGCCTTCCTCCACCTCGGCTCTGGCATGCGGTTGTGGTGGAGCTGCGCGCGGGTGTCCTTTGCATGTGCGCCGTCCGGCGTCGGCGGCGTAACGGTGAGGGGCCTTCCGTCGTCGATGGCTTAGCCAGACGGAGCAGCGGTTTCGGGTGGTGGTGTGGTTTCGGTCATGCGGTCTCTCGGCAACAGACATCACCCATGGGCGTGATGGATGACGGAGGAGGTCGATCTGGTGGTCCAGTCGGGGATGGGCATGACTTTGCTAGTGAAAGCTTGGTTCGACCTCGGCCAAAACCGTCAACGGTGGTGCCCGCGGGCGTTGTTACTTTGTTGGAAGAGACGTAGGGCGATTCGCGTTCCCTCTATGCCCCGAGCGAAACCCCGGATTCGGGCTTCCCGGATCGGATGATGGCGAGGTTCGTGCGTCGGTAACCCCATCGGGTCATAATCTTATGGGGTTGTAATCAGCTAGAGGGATAATTGTTTTGCTTGGTTGCTGGGCGCAGGTCTCCGTATGCTTCTCCTGCGGTGATCAAGATGGAGCGGCATGCAATCTACAATATCGACGATGACGAGTCATGGTGGCAAGGTGCAGACGTGCAGTGGGGTCTCGGTGAAGACATGTCGATAAGCACTGTGCCCTCCCCAGAGGAGAGACAGTGGTGTGATCTCCACACTGACTTGTTTCAGCTACTAGTTCCCAAGATTTCTTTCATAGATTTTCAACACTTGAAAGCTGTCTGTAAGCAGTGGACCTCCAGCAACAATAGCATGATCCAGGATGCAAAAGTGTCGCCATTGCTCATGACAACCCGGCCAGTAGGAAGGACCAAGGAGGATCTTCTCGAGATCTTTGATCCAGTGAGTGAGAAGAAGTACAACATCAAGACAAAGATCCCAGCTTCGGGTCTCAAATCGCAGGGTTCGCAATTACTGCATTTCACAAAGAACGGCTGGGTTATCGTGTCGAGAGGCGGCGACCACATGTACTTTCTAGTGAATCCCTTCAAGAATTACCCGGATGGCGGCCATGTGATTGCTCTTCCACCTCTAGATATCATTGGCCTCAAAGGATTGTCGTTCTCTTCTGTGTCGGGTTCTCCGGACTTTGTGGTCCTTGCCTTGGGATCCACGGCACGAAACCATGTTGTCATCATTCAAACATGGCGAATCGGAGACAAAGAGTGGAAGGAAGAAAGCTTAGGCAATGAGGAAGTGCCGTTCATCATGGCATCTCACAGCCCCGTCTTCCTTGACGGCATCGTCTACTTCCTGGACATCAATGGCAGGCTCGGAGTCGTGGACTTGAACGCAGATGAGATGGAATGGAAGGTCCTCGACAAGCCAGATCAACCGATACGCGGAAGCGACGATGTGCATACAATCTGCGAGTGGGACTACAGCTATTTGGTGGAGTGGAAACGGGAGTTGGTCGCCATTATCCAAGAAGGCAAGTATGGGTTCAGAATTTTTAAGCTCGATCGATCTAGAATGGTTTGGATGGAGTTGGAAGAGATGAAGGACGCTGCTGTGTTTTGGGATAGAAGCAATGCTCTAATTGCAAGGCACCTTGCCAAGGGGATTTGTGCAACAAGGTGTACCTCCCCGGCTATACTGAGACTGACAATGGTGGCAGGGCGCAGGTCTACTACTGCTTGGAAGAGCAAGATTACTACCCTTCCTTCTATGCCAAGGAGCCCATAAACGCCATATGGTTCCAGCCAAACATGGAGGACATTCTTGATGGTGTCTGTTAGTTAGGTCACTCGATTAGGTGGCTGCCTCTTTTTTTTTTGAGTAGTGTCCTTATTTTTATTGTGATGTAAAATTTCTGAACTTTGGTATGGTCTTGTCTTGCCGGTCAGCAAGGATGTTAGCTACCTCTTTCGGGCCAGCTCTTATATTCAGCTAGGGAATGGCTGTGCCACATCTTTCTAGAACGACCATTGGCTGGAAGGACAGGTACCGGCTCCGTTGTATTTCAACCTGTTGAAGCATAGATGAAAGCGCAATGTATCGGTGGTGTTTCCTCTTACTAATCGAATTTGAATTACACTGATCAGACGCAACCCAGGACTGGAGGTCCTTCAGGAATAATATATATGAGATGGTATCACCGGATATTCTCCCGATGGGCAAGATGTGATAACTTGGAAATGAACCACCGATCACCAATATATAGCTCAGAGCATAGTTGCCACGAATTCGGGTCGACCGGGTAGAGGAACGGGGTCGCGGGTCGAGGGTCGCCACCCCTGCTCGGTGATGGATGATGTTTGATGGGAGCGCGCATAATGATGGCGCTATCCAGCGTCGTGATGGCATCGACGATAGAAGGGAGGCTGGCGCTATCCGGCTCGTGATGGCATCTACGGAAAAAGGGTCTGGTAAGATCATTGTGTTAATTGCTTCTAATGATGGGACTGCGGAAGAAGGCGGCGACGGATTCTAAAGCGTGCGCATGCGGTTCATGCTGAGGGTCTGGTAGACCGGTTGGTGCACGCAGCTAGTCGGCGGGTGCATTCCAAAAATAGGGTATTCATGGCCAGCTCCCTTATCCTCCCGCTATAGTAGATCGGAGAGGAGACTCGTTTGGCGACCTCAGCGCCTGAGCTCCCGCCGTTGATCTTGTCGGGCTCCCTCGCTTCCGTCGCCCTCGTCGGTGTCGTGAGGTGGGGGGGAGGCCTAGACCCTCGGGTGGGCTGTACATATAGCTTAGTTTGGTGGCTGTAGCTACGCTTTTGCTGTCGGGGCGAGCTCCTCAACGTCGCGCTTGGCTCCGGCCGGGCGGCGTGGGTGGTGGAGACGCCCACGACTTGGTGTGCTTTGGGTGCTGTGTGGTCTCGTCGGCCTCGTCCCTCGAGATCGGGCACTCGCCGGCGTCGTCCTTGTCTCTGGCTCGGGAGGCGATGGAGGAGCTGCACGCGAGTATGTCTTCGTCCTGGTGCTGCTCTAGCCCGCGGGCTCCGTCGTCGGTGGCGGCCGCAGCTTGGGGGCCTTTTTGCGGGGACGCCGCTTGGTTGGAGGCTGCGTCTCGTCGGTGTTTTGTTCTTCTGGGACTCACTCCATCTCGAGGTCGTCTTCTCGGACAGGATCGATGGGCCATCGGCGTAGATTCCTGCCGCTCGTCTTGGGCGCTGAGGTAAGGTTTGGCTTGGCCGGTCTGCGCGGCGGTGGGCTTGGTGTGCTCGGGTTTGGTCGAGGAGGCGGCGTTGTCGACCAAATCAGGAGTTTTGCTTCCTCGGCTTCGTCTCTGCCACGTCGACACGTTCTCCGGTGTCGATGAGAAGCCGGTGGAGTCCTGTACAGGAGTGCTTTGGCCGGCGATGGTCATCCCGATGGTGGCCACGATGGCTCTCGAGAGATTTGGTGGCCCAATGCTCGGATGGTGGCTCGTGGCTGCAGTTCTGGAGATTCTCCTTCGATTTCATCGGACGGAGGTGCCGGAGATGGGGCCGAGGTGCACCGGGATGATCCCCGGTCGACGCGCCATAGCGGCAACGCCTCACCGTTCGCGGCGGGGTTCATATTCGACTCACAAAGCCGTTTCTGGCAATGGTGTATCCTCGGTCAAGGGTTTGCCGGATATCTGCATTTTCCTTTGGCGTTCGTCTCGACGACGGCAGCGGTCGACGGCAGGAGTTGGTTTCATTTGTGGATTGGCCCCTCAGGGTCCTCATTGTATTTTTTCTTTCTTTGGGGGTCTTTTCGCATGTGTGTTGGGACACCTGTGGTCTCTCAGGGTCTCTCGACGATGTTGTGTCTGTGCTATATCTATATCCATTTCTGGATAAGGTTTAATGCAGTATTCTTCTAAAAAAAAGCTAGTCGGCGGGTGGCTTGGGGAGACCACTGGATTTTTCGGTGTGCGTAACACGAAGTCAGAGCATATCATTAATCTTGTAGATAGAGCGACAATTTTCCTTATGAAAGGTATTTTGATTGGTCTATGTATTGTTTTAAGGTCTTGTTAAATAATGCAATAAAGATGGTTGTGTGCATTGTTCGATGCGGAGGCCGAAGGTAATTCTCCGTCTAAAAAAATAGAATATAAATCATATGATGTGAAATAAATGTCCTTCATGAAGGCCAACTAATCGTTGCAGGATCTGGTTGAATTAAGAAGGCCATCGATCAAACTTGTTGTGACTGGCATACATAGTTCCTTAGAGCATCTTCAGCCGTCCCGTCCCCCCCCCCCCCTCAGGGCGCCGAAAAAAGCTCCTTAGGGGCGAGTCGGTGCTAGATTGACGCGTGGGGGCGACTTAGCTCCCAGCCGTCGGCCCAACGGTCGCCCCGGGTGCGGCAATATTGTGTACAAAATATATGCAAACTCGGCGACATTTGCATGAACTCGGCGAAACTTTATCCAAATTTGTACATATAACATGAAAACATGCAAACTATGACTGAACTATGTCTAAACTAAGCCTAGCCGCCACCGACCGCCGCCGCCGCCGTCTACATGTCGAGAAGCCTGTAGAAGCGGGTGTAGTCGCCGCCGCCGTCGTCGTCGTCATCGTCGCGCGACTCGCTTGGGCCGGCGACGTCGCTGCTGCAGCCCTGGCCAGGGTCGGCGAGGCGCGGTGGCATGCTGGACAGCCCGGCCTCGTCCTCCTTGTCGCTGTCGAGGACGATGACGCCGCGCTCCTCGCGCCCGCAACGCCGGGCCTGGAGCTCCGCGTACGCCCGGCGCTGGCGGCTGACCTGCTCACGGACGTAGTTCCCCTTCGCCCACTTGAGAGCAGATCGTCGTCGGGGGCAGCCATCTCGACGTGCTCCGGCTTCACTGGGAGTAGCCCCGGCTCGGGCTTCGGCCGGACCAGGCGGAGGGAGCGCCTCCTCGGAGCCGGACCAGGCGGGGAGGGCCGGGCACCCTCATTGATGATCCTCCGAATCCAAGTCTCGAAGAAGCCCTTGACACGAAGAATGGAATAAAGGCTGTTCCAAGCGACGGAGTCGAAGGCTTTCCGAAAGTCTAATTTGATGACTAGGGCGGGGCATTTACGTTTATGACAGGCATGGTTATCTTTTGTAAGAACTACCTCCCTTAGTAAAACCACAATAAAACATTGATCTTGGAAGGAACCTTCATTTTCCAAATATGTGCACAGAGAAAATCAGAATCCATAAGATCTGCATATATCGACTTCGCAGTGAAGACACCATTTGTGGTTAACTTCCACTGGATCAAATCTAGCATCTAAGTTATATTGATCTACATCAACCTAGAAACCAAATGAATCCACGTATTCCATTTGTCAACCAATAGAGCCTTGTAAAATTGGATGTTCAAAGTGCTAGTCCCAAGAATAGAAGCCACCGAATCCGCTTTTATAAACACAGTTATAAAGGTCAGGTATTGATTTTTTAGAGCTAACGGAGTGTCATCCAACCAAGTATCTTCCCTGAAACTTGTCGATTGGCCGTCACCAACCTTAAAGGAATCTCTATTACAAAAAGATGGCTTGACCTTCACTACGCCCATCAAAAACGGTGAATCTGTAGGCTTAGCATCTACTTGGGATAACGTTTTGGAGTTCAGGTATCTTTTATGCAGCAACTCTTGCCAAACACCTTCCTCATTAGGCCTTATACAATGCTAGGTGCTTAGAAAAATAAACTGGTTTTTTCTGAAGCATCAGTGCCTATTTCTATAGGAGAGACGCCTAATTAAGCATCTACCTTATACAAATAAGTACTGGTGCTTAAAGAAACACTAGTTTATTTATCTAAGCATCTCCGCTAACCGTCTTGCATTGTAGAGGGCCCTAAGTAGCTTATACAACCATTTGCTAAGTAACCTTACTAAAGTGATGATTTGAGGGTTTTGAGAATTGCAATTTCTGGGCATTCGGTGCGTACATGAGTGCACATGCACTGCTAGAATGCTGCACATGAAGCATATATCAACTCCAGCGCAATAGTTCGTACGACCTGAAACTGCTGCCTATGCATGCTTGGAATTCTCATTGATATTTTCGTCTCAGTAATCATTTTGTTGTTCTCGGGATAACGGTCACTCTTGTTTGTGTGTGGCAACATATCTATTGACTATATCATGTATTGCTCTACCAGATTCACCGGTCTTGAGTTTTGAACTAACAAAGTTCCTAATATAGTTCCCGTAAATTCCAACATATTGGTAGGCATGTATTGCCCTTTTCTTCTAGCTCCTGGAGAAATCGCTAGTCGGGTCAGTTTCAGGTTCCCAACTAAAAATTGTGGCCTTTGTAGTGTTAATGAGTTGAAAATGCCAGATAAGTTCATTGGCAATACTTTTGGTGTAATTTGTTTGGTATAATATTAATAGTTGGCTAGCTATAAGATTTGAATGCTCTACTATAAGGAAATTGACGATTTGGCATGAACTTGTAAGATGCTTCCCAAAGTAGTTCGCCCGCTGGTTGTGGGGTCATGAATTGCAGAACAAGCATGTCTCTATTCTCATGGCAGTTCCTAGCTAGCTAATGTCCTTACTCCGCATTGCATACATCTAGGAATATGACATATCAGAGAATCTTACATTACAGCCTTTGGGAGTCAAAGAAAGTCTCGTGAATCACAACTATGTGATCACTAGCATTGTGCACATCATCGTCAGGTGGTTCATGCGGCCTCTCATTCAAATCAAGATTTCACTCCTGTGAATTGAGCTACCGTGGAATACTTGGCGAAAGTCAATATTCCAATCCCTAAGATATACAACTTGGCCCAAAGATAGTTATTGTGTCTTTATAGGTTATGCTAAGCAAAATGTTACTTATAGATTTTTTAGTGATTAAACCCGAGGTACCTGATATGCATGTTGATACTATAAAGGAATAACATGATGTTACATTTCTTGAGAATATGTTTCCTATGAAAAATATGCATAACATTACTAGATTTTCTTCTAAAATAATTCTTGAATCTAATACATATGAGTATTTCAAACTACCACATGAGGAAACCTGAACAAAGATAGCAATGAAGCTCCTGCGAGGATTAAGAGACAAAGGATTGCAAAATCCTTTGGCAATGATTTCATTGTATACCTTGTGAACGATACTCCCAGGTACATTGCAGAAGCATACATATCTCTAGATGTAGATGACTAGGAAGAAGTTTTCCATAATGAAACGGACTTGATTCTTTCTAACAAGACTTGGGAACTAGCTGAACAAACATATGACTGTAAACATGTGGGTTGTAAGTCGGTGTTCAAAAAGAAGCTAATACCTGATGGTACTATTGAGAAGTACAAGGCGATTCTTGTCGTCATGGGCTACACTTAGAAAGCAGGCGAAGATTATTATGACTCATATTCGCCTGTCTCTAGACTCACCATCATTCGAATACTACTTTCCTTGATTGTCTCTTATGGACTTATGGTTCTTCAAATGGAAGTGAAGAAAACATTCCTAAATGGAGAGTTGGAAGAGAAAAACTATATGGATCATCCTAACGGGTTTGTGATAAAGGGTGAAGAGAGAAATGTGTGCACATTGTTATTATCTTTGTATGCCTTGAAACAAGCACATAAGCAATGGCATGAGAAGTTTGACAAAACTTTAACTTTTGCATGTTTTGTCATTAATGAGGCTGATAGGTGTGCTCATTATCATCATGTGGGCTGTAAATGTTATATTATGTTTATATGTCAATGGCATGCTGATTTTTGGTACAAAGATTTATGTGATCAATTAGGTCAAGCCTTTCCTATCAAAAGTTTTTTATAGCAAGCTGAATAAAATGCCAGGTTATGCTCCTAGCACCTATATGATGGACCAAAAAGCAGATTTACTATGAGTGTACTTTTTTGGTATAATATTATTAATCAGCTAGCTCTAGCTAGTGAAAAAAAATCTTGCATGGGTATAACAAAATTGAATTTTTGGCTTAAATTGACAAGATGCTTCATAAATTAGTTCCCCGGTGACTGTAAGCTTATGCAACACGAAACACATTTGTCTCCTTTCTCATGACAGTTCCTTGCTAGAGTCTTTACTCCACATTGCATGCATCTAGGAATAGGAGATATTAGGGAATATTATACTACCATCGTTCTTGTGATAGAAAGTCTGGTAAACCGCAATTAAATTGTTGTTATTGTTACCAACATCACAATCATGCGGTAGTTATTGCCTTCCATCAGAAACGAGCAAGGCAGACCGAGCTTCACCACGCGTGATAAACTTATGAATGCTAGAGCTTCAGCTGACACTGCCTCCTTGCCACACGAAAATCTATAGATGAAACTTTATAATTTGATGCAACATGAATTCAAATAATCAGTTTCTAGAATGCAATCATTTTATCTGACTGGGTAACAAGAACACCTCCTAGCTTCTTTTACATGCTGATATATACCTATCTCAGGGGCCTTCTCACCAAAACCATTGTTTGTATTGCACAACCATATCTTCCACCGCAAGCAAATGCGTTTGATAGAAAGAAAGCAACACGCCACATATGAAGAAGGGGGGACAAATCAGGAACTGATGAAAACACAATAACGAACAATATGAGAAAAGGCCATAGTTTTATCGGCAATCCATAATACGGTTTCTTGTTCAGCATACTAGTAGCTAGTCTGACTCTACCTTCTATAAGTTACACCCAATGTTTGATGTCACGATCAGGCCATTACGAACCGCAACAATTTCATCCGAGACCACATTATCAAGTCATTATGAAGGACATAATCTATCATTTTACCCCTTCGTCCCCACTCTAGAGAGTGTCCTTCACTTAGTGGTGTTTTTCGGGGTTACTTAGTTGATTTGCGGTATACAAGTTTTTATAAAGGGCCTACCCCCAGCCCATTCTAGGGTGGTTCATAGATTCCCCTGATCAAACCCGGCCCATATAGCAGAGCACTCACTGCCAGCGGAAGACATGGGTGAATCTGATGGGAACATTGGCACTAGCAAGAGAAGCCATTGAGCGGGGCAGATACAGGGATGGTGGCCTGCTCGCCACCAAGAGATTATGCTTCTTCTCTACAGCGGGTGGACGGAGCGACCACTCTGACCCTCTGCTTCTCCAGCGGCCGGAGTGACCTCCTCGCCGCAGGTACATGGGGCTAGTTTGTTTCGCGTCCTCATGCCCACACGCCTGGCCTGGAGCGTGCCTGCACATTGCCTGAATTTGTTTGGATGTTGTCCTCAAAATGTCTGGACTTGCGTGGCCTGAAATAGTACGAATGTGATTAGCCTGGATGGAATTGGATAGAGAAGCTAGGCAAGGCTGTTAGCCTGGCCCAGGCGTCAAAATTCCAGCGCCCGATGATGCATGATGGCTGCTTGGGGTTGCAAGTACTGAGTTGTCCTCGATAGATGTTCTCATGAATTGATTTTTTAAAGTCTAATGAGTCTCCAGGCCAGGCCCAAACCAAACACCTTCCCACCTACGCTGCTTGACCAGGCAACTATGCATCCAAAAGTGAAGTCTAGGCCAGGCAGTACTTTTGTTCAGGCACGTAGCTGTGGACGTGAACCAAACTAGCCAATAGTCCCCCAACCCCGCGGGAAGGAGCTAAATGGTCTGGCAATCGCCCGTTCTTCCCACCAATGAGAGAGATATTAGTTAACACTAGACCCTGAATGAACTGCTTGCATAACTATTGATGAATGCGTAAATATATTTATTTGGCTTATTCAACATCTGCCTCTAAGCCGTGGACAGATCAGACAAGTTTGGACTCACATAAACATTGTTTGCAAGAAACTCTCGAAGGACAAGGACACTACATAAGTTTGTGTGTCAAGGGCAAGATGCATGAAAGCGTGTGGTAGAGCTCGGGCATTGCTCGACTCTAACGCCAGAACAACGGGAGGTCAAAGTTGGTGAATATAAGGCTGCAATACGTGAGGTGTGATTGTAGAGAGCAGCTCAATATTGACAACTTGTTTTTTATAGGCGGTGAGCCAGATTCCCGTTTTTTTATGGTGTGGGCTGGATTTCAACGAGTGGCAGATCATGACTGTGATACCCGGAATTGGGGTGAGAGGCAAGTGGCAAGGAAAAAATATGTAATGTAAGATTCCCTAGTACCTCCCATTCCTAGTTGTATGGAATGTGGGGTAACAAGGATTTCAGCAAGGAAAAGCCATAAGCAAGGAGAGGCATGTGTGTTCTAGATTTTAGGAAGCTACTCGAAAACTAATTCACAATTTTATGCCAAATCGTTAGTTTTCTTATACCTGTGCACGGAGTTCTTATAAGTAGCCAGAGCTAGCTAGCTACTCTACTATAATAACACGATATGCAACATTATGGCTCTCCTTCAAAACCCTTTCAATGGACAACATCTTTTACAATAAGGTATTATGACTCGTCTTTAACGAACAATAGCTTTCTAGAGTTTGTTTTATATTTCTCTATTGTTTTCACCGAGCCAAGCCCGCCAAGGGAAATTGCTGCTACCCACTGACTCTAGCGCTGTTGGATAGGTACAGGATGTTTCACGAGACACTGTTCTTCTCTCCTTCCTCTATCTCTCTCACATTTACTCTCTCTAGTTTCCCATCTCCTCATGTAATGCTTTGGTTCGCAATGGTCTCTTCTCAAAAAACAGGAGACACTTCAATTCCACTTCCCCAAGTTTCATTGACAATAGCTCTCTAAGTTTGTATTTCCATCATGACTTTACCGAGATTGATTTCATGGAATAGATCACACAATGGACAATCTTTCCGCATTACTCTTAGCAGTAGATTCGTCTCATCAGCTCACACAACTTTTGCCATATGAATATTTTCAAGACATATTGCATGATAGATGAAACAAAATATGTTCTTTTTAATCAACAGTCGGTAGATCAAGTGATCTTGGCAGTTTGTTGCTAGTCCTTGTAATTGCACACAACATAGACTAGGAAAGGCAGGTATTTATTAGGGAACTTATATTACTGCATTATGTGACATAAAATCTCGTGAAGCCAATCTGATTGATGAACTAACTGCTTGCATAATTAATTAATTATCAATGAATGAATAAACAGATTTATTTGGATCATTCAACTTTGAGAGATAATTATCCACGACTGTGACAAGCCATTTCTACACCAAGCCAGCTTCCTTTCCGCTTTTCTTTTCTTGTTATGCATGAGTGTGACAACCCAATAATGCTATTGCATCGGTTGATCCTTAGCTATAGTCAGGTTGTGCGGCCACAGGCCAGCCATTCTCTTGCCCTTACTTTTCTTGTCACAAGTAGCCCATGCATGCATGACTTGTGGATAAGAAGATCCGATGATCCATCCCTGCCTAGCTAAGCTAGCTACATCCATCTGCACGGATGCTCGACCAATCATATCAAGCACCAGTTGCACAAATAGCAAGTGAACCATGCAACAGTTGTTGATAGCCAACTCTGTTTTAATGAGAAAATTGAAAATTGAGGCCTTTGCAGCTTTAATGAGTCGAATGCATGGTCGGTTCATTGGCAATGTACTGTCTGTGTACTTTGTTTGGTAGAATATTAATAGTTGGTTAGCTGTGACAAACTATAAAATTTCCATGCACGACTATAAGGAAATGAAATTGACGATTTGGCATGAATTTGTAAGATGTTTCTAGAGCAGTTCCCCTGTGAGCTCATGAATCACGGAACATACATGTCCCTTTGCTCATGGAACTTCCTTGCTAGAGCCCTTTCTCCACACAACATACATCTAAGAATAAGAGGTATCAGGGAATCTTACATTACAGTCTTCTCCCGTGCCGCAAAGTCATGTGAATCACAATTATGTGGTCACTAGCGTTGTGCACATCACATTGAGGTGGTTGATGCCGCGTGTCATTCAAATTGGAGATGTCATGGCATTCCCATCGGGTTAGTGAGATCAGACGAATTCTGACTCATGAAAGGAATATTAGGCTAGTTAAGATAAGCAGACAATGCGAATGTAGCAATTCATACTCTTGCTCCTATGGGTTGCTCGCAACAGCGCACTGTGTGCTTGCTTCGTAATTCTCCTAGGGAGATAGCTAGCATAGTTGAACTGAATGTAATTACCATGCTTGATTAATGAAAGTTCCTTTCCCACAAAAAATTGGGGATGTCGTAGCAATAATCGAGCTTTCACTTGACGGAGTTGAGCAACCCTAGAAATCCATCCTCCACCACCAAAACCACCTGCCAAAATTGAGTTGCGGTTATCACAACGCTCCTCACAATTTTATAGTGTTGCGACATTGTCCTCACTAATGTCATGATAGGACGCGTGTGACGTACTCACCAATACCTGACATGCACCATAGTATCACCTTGCCACGTGAAAATTTGTAGACGAAAGTCTAAACATGATGAAGCATGAATGCAAAGAATCGCTAAGTAGAATGCAAGCGCTTGTATTGCATTGGGCAGCCACATAGCTAGCTTGAATTTCTTCTGCAAGCTCATCAATACCTGCACTCTCGGGAGCGGAATTTTCTCACCAAAACCATCACGGTGCTGCACAACTATAACTTTCACCAGAAGCAAATGAGTTTTGTAGCAAGAAAGGAGCATGCTACAGATGAAGAGGAGAGAACAAATCATGGAACAGACAAACGAGCACAACCATGAACAAGATGAAAAGGTCGTACTAGTTCTT
>NC_057797.1:7046202-7047890 GCF_018294505.1 Triticum aestivum
ATTAGCTTTCTTGTTTACATAAAGAGTTAATCCCAGCCAAGATTCTTCTACATCAGAGTATGATCAAGAGGCAGGTAGACATAGCCCTTGCACTGCAATCTATGAGGATCGTTGACCAGAGTCAATAAAGATTAAGACCCCTCATTTTGTTCTGAACCCCTCACCCTAAATATGCACTTTCTTCAAAAGGAAACAAAAGACACGTATGCTTCGTCTTGTAAACCCTGAATTTTGAAGGAATAATTTGTGTTTTCCATATATAAATGGGATATAAATCAAATATCAATCATTAGTTACGCTGTTAGCTTACTAATGGTAATTATATATAGATAAGGAAATATCACCTTCAAGAATTTATGAAGCATATATATCTACTAAACTATATATCCCTTCCCCATGGCAACTGCCCCACCGTGGAGTGTCCTTCGGACTTGGGTGCTACGATGTGCCAACTTCTTGGCATTATAGCAAATCTTGTGGAATAAATGGTCTTCATGTAGGTATACTTACCATGGAAGGATCTGGTCGAACGAGTGTTTGTATAATTAAGAAAGGCATCAATGAGAGAAACTTGTTGTGACTGACATATATAGTTCCTTAAGGTGGCAAGAAAACAAGGATGCAATACATATGTAACACCCACGATGCGGCTATATCTCCCATGTGTCGGAGCATGACTTAGAGGCATAACCGCATAGTAGGCATGTCGCAAGAGGGTTAATCTTTACACATCCCATGTACTGAATAAGAAAGAGATAAAGAGTTGGCTTACAATCATCACTTCACACAATACATAAATAATCCATACATCATCCAGATACAATCAAGGTCCGACTACGGAACCAAATAAAGAAAGACAACCCCTAATGCAAAAGATCCCCGATCGCCCCAACTGGGCTCCACTACTGATCGTCCGGAAAGGAAACACAGTAACGTCATGAATCCTCGTCGAACTCCCACTTGAGTTCGGCTGCGTCCCCTGCACTGGCATCGTCGACACCCGCATCTGGTATTGGAAGTAATCTGTGAGCCACGGGGACTCAGCAATCTCACACCCTCGTGATCAAGACTATTTAAGCTTATGGGTAGGAAAAGGTAGTGAGGTGGATCTACAGCAAGCACTAGCATATATGGAGGCTAACTTACGCAAATGAGAGCGAGAAGAGAAGCAAAGCTCGGTCGAAAAGCTATAATGATCAAGAAGTGATCCTGAAACTACTTACGTTCGAGCATAACACGAGACCGTGTTCTCTTCCCGGACTCCGCCGAAAAGAGACCCTCACGGCTACACACGCGGTTGATTCATTTTAATTAAGTTAAGTTTCAAGTTCTCTACAATCGGACATTAACAAATTCCCATCTGCCCATAACCGCGGGCATGGCTTTCGAAAGTTCAAAACCCTGAAGGGGTGTCCCAACTTAGCCCATCACAAGCTCTCACGGTCAACGAAGGATATTCCTTCTAGCGGGAAGACCCGATCAGTCTCGGAATCCCGGTTACAAGACGTTTCGACAATGGTAAAATAAGACCAGCAAAGCCACCGGGTGTGCCGACAAATCCCGATAGGAGTCGCACGTATCTCGTTCTCAGGGCAACACCGGATGAGACTAGCTACGAGTAAAACCAAACGTCAAGTTTCCCCAAGGTGGCCCCACAGGCAGCTCGTTTCAGACCAACACTCAGAGGA
>NC_057797.1:7048132-7051670 GCF_018294505.1 Triticum aestivum
GGGGAGGTTAAAATAAGATGACCCTCGGGTTAATTACTCCCAAGGGAAAAGTTTTAGGTTGTTTGGCAAATGTAAAACCAAGGTTGGGCCTTGCTGGAGGAGTTTTATTCAAGGCGAACTGTCAAGGGTCCCCATAACACAACCGTGTAAGGAATGCAAAATCAAGGAACATAACACCGGTATGACGGAAACTAGGGCGGCAAGAGTGGAACAAAACACCAGGCATAAGGCCGAGCCTTCCACCCTTTACCAAGTATATAGATGCATTAATTAAAATAAGAGATATTGTGATATCCCAACATATCCATGTTCCAAAACATGGAACAAACTCCATCTTCACCTGCAACTAGCAACGCTATAAGAGGGGCTGAGCAAAGTGGTAACATAGCCAAACAACGGTTTGCTGGGTAAGGCGGGTTAGAGGCTTGACATGGCAATATGGGAGGCATGAAATAGCAAGTGGTAGGTATCGCAGCATAGCAATAGAGCGAGCAACTAGCAAGCAAAGATAAAAGTGATTTCAAGGGTATGGTCATCTTGCCTGAGATCCCGTAAGGAAGAAGAACGAGTCCATGAAGAAGACAAACGGAGGTAGTCGAACGGATCCTCACAAACGCGATGTTATCGGAACTAACCCGAAGAAGCAACACCGGAAAGAAGCAAACAACATAGTAAACAACCATCAAATCAACATGGCATGATGCACAACCAAGTATGATGCATGTCCGATTTAATGAAGCATGGCAAGGCAAAGTGCACAAACAACACTACAAGTTAAGTGAAGCTCAATATGCAACGATTTGCATATTGACGGAACACCACATTCAAGTTATTTAGTTCGATCTCGTTTATGTACCCAACAATATTAAATGTTCTTAACATGGCAAGGGGTGAAGCAAATGAAAACTACCTATCTAGGCAAGTTTAAATGAGGCCGGAACAACAAACAACAAGTCCGGAAACTCCTCATGAGCATATATTAGATTTGGTATTGTTCTGCCCTAAAGCATATTTTAGAGTTGTTAAACATGCAAATCAATGCCACCATGTTAAACTAGGCAATTTTCCACCCCATTTACATAGGAAGTTTATTAAATTTGGAGCTACGGTTATTTAGTTATGAAATAAATCATTTTAACATGGCAATATGGCAAAATAATGCAAACAGCAATTTAAACATTTTAAACATGCATGAAAGTGGCATATTATTAATCTACACAAAATTCTAAGCAAGTTTCATATATTAAGTTTTTACATGTGATGCATGGTTGGTGAGTTATTAAATGCAAGAAGAACAGGGACTTTTCTGTAAAACAGTCGTCTCTGGAATAATGGCAAAATTCGCAGGACCAGGGAAAAACCATAGCGGGCCGAATCTGGTCGGCCCAAAAGTGGAAGGGTGGGGCGCAGTGGTGGCTCACCATGGGCCGAGGCCCACTTGGTGCAGAGGCTGGACCGGGCGTACTGGGCCGCGCGGGGCGTGGGAGGAGCTGGGCCTTGCAGCTGGCCTTGCTGGCGCCAAATCGGGCCAACGACGGGGCGACGCTCGTCCTGTGGCTCGAAGCAGAGGGAGCCAGCAGGCGCGGCTTGGACTCCGGCGACGACGAGGTAGAGCAGCGGGGAGGCAAGACAGGGACCGGCCGGATCCGGCGGTGGTCAGAACTTGGACAACGACGACGAGGTCGACGGCGAGCACCAGAGGCGGCGGCTTGCTGCGAGGGAGAGAGAGAGCTGGTGAGGAGAAGGATGGGGAAAGGTAAGGGAGAGAGAGCTGGCAGCGTGACCTGGGCGACGGTTGGAGCAGGGGTCGCCGGCGGATCTGGCCTGGGGGTGGAGGAGGCCGGTGACGGCGGTGCTCCGGCGCGGTGGCGAGGTTGAGCAGACGGAACGGTCGGGGTCGAGGGGCTCCTCCCCTCGATCCAGATCGAGAGCGAGGGAGCTTGAGGCGCGGGGGCGATCGGGCCCAGGGCGGCCCGGGGCGGGTCTCCCGTGGGCTTCGCGGGCCGTGGCGGTGGGAACCGGTTGGGGCGACGTGGCAGAAGCGGAGAGGCTGAGGGTGGCAGCGCTGGGCGGCGGTTGGCCGCTGGTGGCGCGCCAAGTGGCGGAGGTAGGCTGGCGGCGCCAGATCCGAGGGAAAAACGGGGGCTGGCTGCAGAATTTGAGGAGGGGGTAGGTAGGAGGCCAAAATGGCATGTGGCGGGTGTTTATATAAGGAAGAGGTTAGGGTTTGGTGGGTTTGCGGCCGTTTCAGAGCGTCTGATCACGATCCCGTGGTTCCGACTGGAGGGGGGTTTAGAGAGCTAGTTGTGGGCTGTGTAGAGGGCCATGGGCTGAGAGGAGAGAAGAGAAGTGCAGCCCAGCAAGACTTTCGGAGACCAAAAATGTCCGACGTTTGACCGGCTATATTGCCGCTATAGTTTAACGGTTGGGCTATCAAACGGACTCTAAATGCGATGAAACTTGGCAGGCGGTCTACTGACAACATAACAACACTGCACGCCAACTTTCAACCCATTTCGAGAACATTTTCCGGCTACTTATAAAATACTATTTCTGACATGCCGCGGACGCGTGCGAGTGTGTCTGGCCTTAGAGCGGACAACGGACGAAACTGGGGAACCCGAACGGATGCAAGTTTTGAAAACATGATGATGCAATGTACATGATGACATGACAAGATGCAACACGCAAGCGAATGACATGGCAACGATGACGAATAACTAGGATACACCTGACGCATCAGTCTTGGGGCGTCACAACGTATCTGGTTACAGCACAAACGCACTAGTTCTCGTTTCATTGGCACTAAGCAGTTCGCAGTGCAATATGTTAGTTTGATTCAGTTCGATCGTGTGTTCAGTATGAATGATTCAGCCAAACCATGTATGCCCCAAAACCGGTCCCTGTTGTGTGTACAGTGTCTATTGGCCCGGCCATTTGTTTCTCATTCGGTTCGCTTGCCTGTGCGTTCGGTTGACTATTTGACTCAAAGTGCGTCAAATAAGAAACACTTCCTACTCCACCCGATAAACATAGGCCTATCGTTCACCCAAGATAGACGCAATGCACGTACAGACGCAGCGGTCTTCCATTCATCTACCCAATTGCGAGATGCATGCCTCCGTCTCTCTCCCTTCACGTGTGTATATATTTGTTGTGGCTCATGGTTAATACTATTTGCGAAGTGTTAATTCTAGCTGACTAGCTAGCTATACCCAGTTCTTCTTTGGACGGAAATTAAAGGAAGACCACAAGGCCAACTAGCCTGACCAATCGACCGACCTTTGTGACGCCGACGCCTCCAAGCACCACCCTCCTATACTCCTCCTTCAGGCCCGCGGCCAGGACGGCTTTAGGTACAACTCACGTTACATGCGCGAGAGTGCCATGGGCTAACGCACGACTGTCCTCTCTACCACGACCGACATGTAGGGACGTTCGGGACAGACTAGCCGAGTGTGGAAGAATGAAATGCAAATAGGTGTAAAAGAATGTAGGTTGGAGAGCTCCTCATCAGTGCTGCTTGGTTCTCTATTCA
>NC_057797.1:7052045-7112512 GCF_018294505.1 Triticum aestivum
TTTTTCACAATTTTAGAAATTATTTTGTAAAAAGTTTCACAACTAAAAACAAAGGTCACGGATTTAAAAACATTCATTGATTTGGAAAAAAAATATTACGAATTTTGCAAAAATTCACAAATTTTAAAATATTTCATCAATCTTGAAAACATTTCATGGATTTTAAAATGGTTCATTGATTTTGAAAACAAATCATGAATTTGAGAAAAAACTCATGAATTTTGAGAAAGTATTTCACACAGATTTGAATAAAATTCATTGATTTACAAAAAAGTTCATGATTTTTGAGAAAAGGGCTCAGGGATTTCAAAAAAGTTCATCGATTTTTTTTGAAACAAGTGCACGTATTTGAAAAACAATTCATAAGTTGTGAAAAAAAGTTCACGAATTTGAAAAATGTTCATGAACTTAAAAAGAAAAAGGAAACAAGGTAAAAAAAGAAAAAAGACAAGAAAAGGAACAAGGAAACACACAAAAAAAGAAAAAGGAACAAGAAAAATAAAATAAGTAAGAAAAAGGGGGGAAATGGATAAGAACCGTCCGAAAGCAACCACCGAACCGGGAAAACCTAGCTTTGGAATCTGCCGAAAGCTTCCCGAAACCGGGGGCTTCTGCGAAGTGAAGAAAGAAGTAAAGGGAAAAATAAGTAAATAAGCCCAAGCATTAAGATTTCCTAGTTGGTTGATGTGGTCCTCTTTGAACGAAGATGTCTTGAGTTCGAATCATGTCACCGCACCTTCTTTAAAGTTTAACAGAAAACAATAAAAAGGGTAAATGGGCTGGCCTAGCATGTATAGGGCTATGCGCCCGTTGGAGAAATAGCCTTTAGCCCGTGCTGAAGGCGCCAAATATTCTTTGGGTATGGGTTGCCACCTTTTAAAAATATACAAACGGCAGCCCAATGCACAAGGGACTCCCAGACTGGCCCGACCCACTCGCGATGCTTTGCCACCTTTGGAGGAACACTCGCTTATAGGTGGCATGAATTGAGCCGGCCCAGGCGCACGGGAACAAAAGCCTCTGTTTTTTTACATTGTTTTTCTTTTTTTACTTTTGTTTATGATACCAAATATTCTAAAAATATATATTAGAAAAATCACTCTACATAAAACATTTGCAAAATGTTGATCAAGCATTTGAAAATTGTCAAATGTGTATAGATAAAATGTTTATCACATGTACAAAAATGCATGTAGAAAAATGTGTATGAAACAATTTGATCATGTATTTAAAAAATGTTCATCAAGCATTTGAAAAGAATGCAATGTCGGGGATATCTCTTATTGGGAACTTAATCGTTCATCCAAGATAAGAGGTAAATCGGCCAGTTTATCGGCATATTCTCTCTTTTATCGCCATATTAGCCGATTTATCTTATCGGTCAGACACCGATAAGTGATAAATCGGCCAATTTATCGGAATATTGGCCGATATCTTGAAATTAAAAATGTTGAACAAGTGGTTGAAAAATGCTAATCATGCATTTGAAAAAATTTAAATGTGTATATAATTTTTTTGACCATGCATTAAGAAATGAAGAATTTTTTTATCATGCATATAAAAATGTTAGTCAAGAATTTAAAAAAATATTGAACAAGTATTTGAAAAAAATTAATCAAGAATTTTAAACATGTTAAATGTGTATAAAAATGTTTACCACGTATTAAAAAATGATGGATATTTTTGTCAATATATATAAAAACGTTAATCAAGCATTTGAAAAAATGTTGAACTTGTATCGGAAAAATGTTAATCAAGCATTTGACAAAACTTTAATGTGTTTAGAAAAATATTGGACATATGTTCAAAAAATGTTAATATTTCATTTAGAAAATGTGAATCAAGCATTTGAAAAATGTTAAATTTGCATAAAAAAGGTTGGCCATGTATTAGAAATTGTTAATTTTGTATTTGAAAAACGTTAATCAAGCAGTTGAAAAAAATGTGTATAGAAAAAATTTTGACCTTGAATTTATTTTAAAAAATTGTTTTGGAAACATATTAAACGTCTATTAGAAAAATGTTACGGTCACATGGTACAAAAATATGAAGGCTAAACGTTAATCAAGCATTTGAAAAATGTTACCAAAATGTGACAATTACGTGTATGTGGAGCCTAATCATCCGGTCGTGTTGATTTCCCAAGTCACACGGGTAGCCACACCTCTATGCATAACATGAAGAGATCATCATTGCATAACCATCATGGTACTTCGTCGTATGAGTTACATGTGAGGAGATGTGACATTAAGTTGGATGTGCATATGTGGGATATTCGGGTCCTCGACTTGTTTGGGTCCATTTCTGCAAGGCAATGTCACCAAGGTTCATTCATTCTGTAATATTGCAGGATTATGTCTTAGCTAAATTAAAAAGACCGTTTGTTCAAAGGAGGCCCTCGTTCAAAGTAGACAATTACAGATACTACTTTGAGAGGTGAAATTTCCTTTTGTAGATTAGTTGACGTGTCCTTTTAACAAAGGATGATCTCATAACAAAATGGCTGGTACTTCAAATAAGTATTAGTAAAATTCTGTTTTCATTTTGCTCAAACTGTATGGCGCATAGTCCACGTATTCTAACTAATTAAGCACCATGAAATGCTATAATATGATAGACAATTGGTTTATCGGGCTTAGCTTAAATTGTGAGAATATAATAGATATATCAAGAAACATGCATGACAACGCCACCATTGTTCTTTTCACAGTTTAACCGGCATAGCCACTTGCCTGAGACGTACGTTTAGGTTTACAAGTCGTATTAATCAACGTCTTTGTCACATACGTGTCTCTGTCACACGAGGGAGAACTCAATCATGACTTGATCATTTGGAAGCTGAATTGCCACGGACCTTTCGAAATCAATGCGATGAAGCATACTAGTACGACTATACTTTATTTGCGACAAGGACAATTTATCTGTTGATTTATCTGCAGTCTATTTGGTATTTAAGGATGAAGTACTAACCCTAAACCCTAGATAGAAATGGCGCCTCTACCATAGACGATGATGTTCACGCACCGCGCTCCAATGATTTCATAAGCAGTCTAGTGACAAAGCATATATTGACACATCACTTGCTGTGAACAGAAGGGGGTCTTGTTATTTAGCTCCTGTCACCTGATCATCAAATAGCATTGTGTTTTGTTGTTCTGCCAGTAGCACTATGTGGTGAGTGGGATGTCCATTTCCATTTCCTTGGTGCCACCTATGCACTCGCTAGTGTTCTGCTGCGTGCGTACGTAGTAGTATTTGTAAATAACCCTATCTATATATAGTGGTCTGCGCATGGGCTGTTAGTGTTCAAAGCCTTTGCTATAGCTGCACGAATGGATTTCTTAATTTTATAACTAAGCCAATTTTTCCTCACTTCAAGAAAGTTCACCCCTTCCTTTAGACAATGGAAAAGCTATTAGAAGACCTCCTCGAGCGGCATGCGTGTAAGCACTATATCATGTTTTTGTTGCCAAAGGAGAAGGTCATTATTTTGTGTTAAAGCTAAGATCATGTGTACGATCCATCTAGAAGAAAATAAACACACACGCGCACACGCTCACGTACGTGTGCAGATCGACATGCATTGAAGCATAGGAACAAGAGAGGTAGCCACCACCACCAGTGGAGGACCGGAAGAGGACAAGTGAGACCCTGATTTGATTTGATTGATTGGTTAGGCGCTCGTGCCCCATGCAATGTACCTTGATGCATAGCATGCACACTCCAAAGTCACCAAGAACAGAGACCCAACAGGCACGTACACGCGTATAAAAAGCAATAGAGGTGTGGAAAGTGACCCGGCGACGTAGTAACGTTGTACGTTGTACATAACGAGTGTGCATATATACGTGCATGCGGCTGGTCAGCTATACGTCTCTCGCCGGGCTCGTGTGCTCTGGCACCGTCCTCCACTGTCCAAACTGAAGTAGTGGTACACTGGATGAATTTGGTAGAACTACTACCAACATTCGAAAAAAAGGCGTCCCTGGACATTATTAAGAGAAAGAGTCTTACAGTCCTGCATGCATTATTGTTCCGAGCAATAATCTAGTTAGTCCACGATGATTTGGTCTGGTCTGGTCTGGTTGATGGATGCACGCACGCATGCATTATCAGTTTGCTAATCAAGTGGTGGTAACATGCATGCATGCATGGCAATCAGTTGACAGTGCCACCTTGGGTCCAGATAATAATTCCTGAATGAATTACACGCAGACAGACAGGGCGCTGGCTAGATCGAGCCAGCGGTGCTGGAAGCAAGCAGACTCCCCCTCCAAGGTGAAGTACTATACGTACTGGAGTACGTATGTCCAATCGAACAGTGTACGCTGGAGTAGTAGTAGCAGCTTGCTGATGGTACTGGTCAGCGTAGCAAACTAACGGATACATCTTAGGGCATGCCCAATACATAGCTCCAGAGTGATAACCTTATGTCTGAAAAAATAGGTTCGGGTGAAGCAGCAGGATTCTCTGCAGTAGACGGCTACTTGGGAAGAAAAAGTATAACCCAGTGCATAAAACTGAAAAAATTGAAAGTGTAAGAGCAACTCCAAAGGGCCGACCCATTTCGTTCGCCTGCGTCCGTTTGGGTCGGCGCGGACAAAAGTGGCGGCCCAACGCGCCCACCCAAGCCCAAATCACGTCCGTGTCGCGTCCGCGCCGACGCATTTGCGGCCCAAATTTGCGCCCCAAATACGTCGGCGCGGACGCCGAACGGACGCTTCGCGCGCCTTCTCGCTGTCCGCTGCGTCCCCACATGGCGGCCGTCCAACTACCCGCTGCCCACGTGGTCAGCTTAATTTATGATGACGGGCCCATGTGTCAGCGACGGGGCTCGTCCTTTTTTAAGCCGACCGTGCGGCGGGGCCGTCCTAATCCAAACTCGCCGTCCCCATCCGCCCACCCTTGCTCCCTCATCGTCGGCAAACCCTAGCCACCGCAACCACAGCGACGATGGGCCTCTTCTCCGGCGCCAGCGGCAGCGAGGAGGACCAGGCGGCCCTTGCGGCCGTCTACTGTGAGAGCTAAGAGGACGAACGGCGCAGAGCGGAGGCGGAAGAGGAGGCCCGCTACGAGGCGGCAATGGCGCAGGCCCTTGCCCTCTCCGCGACGGGCGATAGCGTGGTGCCGGCGGTGGCCCTGCCGTCCCCCATCAAGCCGGAGCCGCAGCCGGAGCCCGAGCCCGAGCCCATCGCGCGCTTCTCCTGGAATGGAGTGGTGCGCGAGTGGGTGTCCGCGCCACCGGTCTGGCTGGGGGCGACGCCGGCGTAGGAGCAGGCCTACCTCGAGATGTGGCGCCAGCGCCGGCAAGGCGAGTACGAGGAGGAGGCGCGCCAGGCCGCGGCTGCACAGGCGGCCGCACAGCCCCCCGCTCCGGTACTGCCTGCGCCGGCACAGCCCGACATGGCAGCGCTCTGGAACACGGCGTTCGCCTGGGCCGGGCCGGCGCCGACGCTCATCAACCTCACGGACCCCGAGGACGACGACGACGATGCATAGGGCAGCGCGCCGCCTCGTAGTTTAGGCTGTTTTTATTTTTTTTAAATGCAAATGTGGACGCGTGGACTCTCGCCGGCCTTCGTGGCCGGCTTTAATGTTTAATTAATGTAGTTTCTCTTTTTTCTAAATATGCATGCGTTCATTTTTTTGGCGCCGTCTAAAATGGGTCGCAGGCCAGCGTTGGGCGCAGGTGCCGACCCAAATGCGGAAGCGGGCATCCGTATCCGTCTGGCCGACCTAAACAGACAAAAAACGAATGAAATCGACGTCTGTTTGGATTGGCCCGTTGAAGTTGCTCTAAGGAGTCTACTTTCTACTATTTAACTTTTGCTCTTGCTGTAATCGACCACGTTGGTTAAATTTATTGTTAAACTTAAATCTTAAAAAACATGAACGCATTATATTATGAAATGAGGGGAGTAGTAGCTTGCGTTTGGAAGACAAAATCAACATATATACGTTAAGCTACTTTTTATCGTGAGACATGTGTTTCCATATGTCATCATTATACTTATCCTAGAAATACGCGTCGCGGCGCATCTGCGGCAGATTTTTCTCTCTGTCGTCATGCACCAGGAACGCCTCTTCTTCTTTTGACCAGGGGCAGATTTTCTTGCCCTTTTGGCCTCACCTGCTAGCTAGTTACCGACCGACTGAGACTGACGTGAATGGCACTACTCACTTGCCTGAATCTCGTGGAGTACTAGCAACGCTGGCTAGAGAAATTCCAAACCGTCGGCAAGGTACGGTTAAACTAGGAATGCATCGCATAGTCCACAGACGGAAAGTGAAATATTATGAATGAAGCAACTCCTGACGGTGGTTTGATTAGGTTTAGTCCACGGACCGATCGAGGAGGTGCTTACAAATTTGCGTGTCGGTTTCGAAGAGATCCTGACATGACATGGTTAGTTTACTAGAGTACTCCTGCCACCACTGACAAGATTAGTGGCAAACAACGACGATTAGCTGTTGATTCCGAGACTTTGCATGCATGCGATGCCCTAAAAATCCAAGGCTATGAAAGCCGTGAAAGGTGGTGTCGAAGACCAGCCAAACCAAACCGCATTTGTCGCACTAGCTGGTGTAGTGCTACGTCGGCATGAATAGAAAAAGAAAACTTTGAGCCGAAATCAAGGAAAGTCACATAGAAATTTCGAGCTCGTGCAACCAGGGCCCGGATTCGGGGGAAACCGAACGCGCGTTGGGATAAACTGTGTGTTTGTGTTACACCAGTCGTTTCGAATCTGGATTACATCAAATAATATTATTGTACGTTGTACTGCTTCTTCAATGAAGTGCTGGAATTTAGTTTATTTTAGGCAGCCCAAAAACTATTTTAGAAATTTCTAATAAATCTTAGAGGCTCACTTAGCCCATTTGTGTAAGGCAAGGGATATTATTAAAGTTTAGTCTCACATTGCTATTTTAGTGTGAGTTGGACCTCTTTATAAGGGAGATTCTTTCCCCACTTGTACGAGCATGAGAACAAGAGGGATATCCACGTGCGCTCCTCCTCCGCCGCACGCCACGCCTCGCCACGCCACGCCACGCCACCACGCGTCGCGGGAATGAGCCGATATCTAAATTTTTGCCACGCACTACGGGTATACGAAAGGTCACACGGAAGCTAAAAAGATTTTTCTGAAAGTGGAGTTCGAATGCGAACGGTGCAGCCCTTCGGCTGCTGGCTGTTCGTTTCGCCTCCCGTCGCTGCCCTCTCACCTCCTTCTCTTGTGCATATAAAAGGGAGGTCGCTCCTCCCCTTCTCTTGCGCCTATAAAAGGGAGGTCGCTCCTCCCATAGAGATGCACCAGAACTACTCCTTTCCTCGCCATCGGTTCCATCTCTGAGCTACTGTTGTCTTCCCCATCCCGGCTTGCGGCGTGCACCGCACGTCGGGACAGTAGGCCTCCGAGACCGCACCTTTTGAGTCCTGTACGGGAGAAGGGTGATAAAGTTTTTGGGGAGCGCTCTGCGCGACTACTGGCTTCTTCATCACGGACTCCGACGACTACTTTCCCGACGACGACTTCTTCCCCGACGTCGACTACCTCAGCAACGACATGGCTGGAGAGGATGTCGACTCCAAGTCCAGTGCTTCTGCTGCTGCTGTCCCGTATGTGTTCTTCTTCTTTCTGTCAGATGTCCTGCCACAGTTTCTCGTACTAGTACTTGCCCTACATGTGTTAGGTTCTACTCCATATATGCAACATGATCTAGTGTCTGTCCTAGATGTGTTCAGTTCAAGTTCATATATGCAAATGCTATTTACTTTTACTCCGTCAGGTTGCATGACTTGCTTTATCGCGGCTATATTAGTCATGCTTTATCTAATATTTCTGTTAATAAAATCATTTGGTAAATTGCTCATATTTCCAACAATCCAAAAACCTTATTATAGGCAATTTACCCAAAGTGGTTTTGCTGCTTCCATGAGACCTCCTATGTTAGAGGGTATCCACTATAAGAGGTGGTGCGTGAGAGCAATCTTATGGTTTCAAACCATGAGTTGCTACGACGCCACTCTTGGCAAACCTGAAGGAGAGCTTGATGCTCAACAGGCACAAGCTTTTCAGAACATGGATACTCTGTTTAAGGCTGCTCTCTCGAGTGTTCTTGGTGAGAACATAGTTGATGCTTATGCGTCAATTGATAATGGAAAAGATATGTGGGATGCACTCGAGGCCAAGTTTGGGGTCTCGGATGCTAGCACTGAGCTATACATCATGGAGCAATTCTATGATTACAGGATGACTGAAGAGCGCTCCGTGGTTGAGCAAGCTCATGAGATACAGTCATTTGCTAGAGAACTTGAGCACTTCAGTTGTATGCTACCGGACAAGTTTGTTGCCGGAGGTATCATCACTAAGCTTCCTCCTTTGTGGAGGAACTTTGCTACCTTGCTGAAGCATAAGAGGCAGGAGTTTTCCGTCCCGGATCTCATTGGTACTCTTGATGTAGAAGAAAAGGCGAGAGCAAAGGACACACGTGCTCGAGGTATTGAGGGAGGATCTAGTGCCAATCTGGTGCAGAAGAAGAACTTCCAGTCCCACAAGTTCAAGAACAAGGGCAAGTTTGATGGTAAAGCAAAGTTTGATGGGAAGAACAAGGTTGTGCAACACACGAACTTCAAGAAGAAGAATGACAAGAAGAAAGGTGATTGTCATGTGTGTGGGGATCCTGCTCATTGGGCTCCTAGTTGCCCTAATCACTATGACAAGTGTCATCCTGGGAAAGGCGGCAAGACCGCTAATGTTGTCATTGGAGACACTGACATGAAGGATGTTGGGTATGGTATATTTCCCACTATTCTTTCAGTATGTCATTCTTTCAGTATGTCATTCTCCTGATTGGTTGATTGACACGGGTGGTAATGTGCATGTATGCGGTGATATTTCCATGTTTTCGTCTTATCAGACCGTAGGGACTTCAAACGTGCTGATGGGCAACGGTTCAAGTGATTCTTCGTGGTGTTGGCACGATCGATCTGAAGTTTACTTCGGGGAAGATCGTGCGGCTGAAGAACGTGCATTATGTCCCCTCCGTCAATAAAAATCTTGTTCGCGGATCTCTTTTGTGTAGAGATGGCTACAAGCTTGTCTTTGAGTCGAATAAATTTGTAATATCCAAGTATGGAACCTTTGTTGGTAAAGGCTATGAGTCAGGAGGTCTGTTTCATTTATCCTTATCAGACGTTTGCAATAAAGTTGTTAATCATATTTGCAACAATAGTGAATCCAATGTGTGGCATTCACGTCTTTGTCATGTTAACTTTGGTTGCATGTTGCGACTAGCGAAGTTGAACTTAATCCCTAGTTTCACCACTGTCAAGGGATCTAAGTGTCAAGTGTGTGTGCAAGCTAAGCAACCTCGTAAGTCTCACACGACTGCAGAAACGAGAAATCTTGCACCACTAGAGCTCATACATTCAGATCTATGTGAAATGAATGGTGTTTTGACAAAAGGTGGAAAGAAATATTTCATGACGTTAATTGACGACTCCACTAGATACTGCCGTGTGTATCTTTTGAAATATAAGGATGAGGCTTTGAACTTTTTCAAGATATATAAAGCTGAAGTGGAAAACCAACTTGATCGAAAAATCAAGAGGCTAAGGTCCGATCGTGGTGGAGGGTATTTTTCCAATGAATTTGATGATTTTTGTGCGGAACATGGTATAATCCATGAGAGGACGCCTCCCTATTCACCTCAGTCAAATGGGGTAGCCGAAAGAAAGAACCGTACTCTAACTGATTTGGTTAACGCCATGTTTGACACATCGGGTCTCTCCAAGGCATGGTGGGGGGAGGCGATATTGACGGCATGTCATGTCCTAAACCGAGTTCCCACAAAGAACAAAGAGATAACTCCATTTGAGGAATGGGAGAAGAAAAGGTTAAAACTCTCTTATCTACGAACATGGGGTTGCTTGGCGAAAGTCAATGTTCCAATTCCAAAGAAGCGGAAGCTTGGACCAAAGACTGTGGATTGTGTTTTCCTGGGATATGCTTTTCATAGCATTGGCTATAGATTCTTGGTTGTAAAATCTGAGGTACCTGACATGCATGTCGGTACGATCATGGAGTCGAATGATGCGACTTTCTTTGAAGATATCTTTCCCATGAAGGATATGGCTACATCATCTAATCAGAACACTACAAGAAATATGTCAACTAGTGACCTTCTGTCAGTGACCCTGGAAGAATTGGTCATAGATCTATGACCATTTGAGACCAATTGGTCAAAAGCTGTTCGGGGGGCTCCAAATCCTAAACCATTGCGACCATTTTGGTCAGAAAAGTCATAATTTCCTTACACAAAATGGTCATAAAGCAAACAACGCTAGTCCGCTACCTTATTTCTAGTTGTTAACGACCAATATAGATGGTCATAGCCTTGTAAATTGTGGTGGGTTGCGATGACTAAGCACCATCTCATCAGTTTTGCCTATGTGTCATGTCCATGTGTCAATTTTTGCCCTAGGTTGTGAAGCAACCTATATTTCTGTTATTCCAAAAATCCCAAAAAATTCTCATAAATTGTTTGGATGATATCTTCATCAAATATGTCAAAAACCTTCCTTGCCTAGTTCAAAAATAATTCAACAATATTCATTTTACTATTATGTTCAGAGCAGCACTTTGTGAAGGAAGTACCACTTTGGCATATCCAAATAGTACCCATTTTCTACAGTGCTTTCCTATGCCCAAATAACCATCCTACACCAAGTGCCAGCTCAATCCATTCATTATTTTGAGCACACCTTCAACATTCGTATTTATGTCCAGTGTGGTACTTTGCAAAGCAAGTACCACCTAGGCTCCTCCTTTTGAGCTGAAAATTTGTGAAGATGGTCTTATTAGTAACTGATCATCCTCAGCCAAAACTCACGCCCATTAGCCATTTACATTTCCCGTACCGCTAATCAAACACTTGGCTGCTAATTCATGTTTGAGCATCGGTCGGTCTCCTCGTGAGAATCTTATGTTGTAATTTTCTTTCTAGCACCTACCTGGGGAGTGCCCAACCTACTAGACATGCCAAGGCCGCCCAGAACACATGGCAACGCCACGGTCATGCGGTGACCGCGCTGCGGGCATGCGAGTTTACGCGCTCTAGAGTTGGGGCCCTCGGCCACCGCCCAAACCTTGATGTATCGCCACCAAACCATGTATTTATGATTAAATATGTACTTATGTAACTAGAAATAATTTTTGGAAAAAATAAATAGCAAACTATGAGGCAGCTGCAGTTCAAATTTGACCCGCTTCCAACTGAATCAGCGGAAATTTGTCTTTTTCACGAGAAGTGGATCAAAACTTTTGACACCCAACCATTTTGTCAATTGTGCATTAAATATGGCCTAGTATTTTAGAAAATTGATTTGGTCCAATTTTGCAACAAATATATGGTAGGTCCTTCACACAAAAAACTCATTTCAGGCACTCGGAAAATGGAAAATGGTTTTTTCGTCCAAAGAAAATGAAAACTTCCTTAGGCAACATTGTTTGCCATTCCAATATACACCCTTGTGCACAATATGAGATCATTTGAGCAAACTATGCCATGAATGTGGCCATAAGATTGATCATTTGGCTTGAAAACCCTGAATCTTCACGCGCGATAGCTCATTTCTGAGAACATTTTTTAAAAATAATTGTCGTATTACAAGTTTATTATTTTTCCTAGAAATTTGGTCACATATAATGACACAATGTGAAGGTTTACCAATTTTTTGATTTTTTTTGAATTTTTATGCCCGTTTCAAAATGCGGTCAAAATGGCGGGCATGACCGTTCCTAGCTAGTAGTTGAATCTTAAAATAAATTTGGTGTTTCTCTGATTAAGTAGATACTTATGTACCAAGAAATTGTTTTTGGAAAAAATGAAGAGCAAACTATGAGGCACCTCCAGTTCAAATTTGACCCGCTTCCAACTGAATCGGCGGAAATTTGTCTTTTTCACCAGAGGTGGATCAAAACTTTTTACACCCTACCATTTGGTCAATTGTGAATCAAATATGTCCTAGTGTTTTAGAAAAATGATTTGGTCCAATTTTGCAACAAATATATGGTAGGTCCTTCACAAAAAGAACTCAATTTGGGCACTCGAAAAATGGAAAATGAATTTTCCGTGCAAAGAAAATGAAAACTCCCTTAGGCAACATTGCTTGGAATTCCAAGATGCACCCTTGTGCACAATATGAGATCATTTGAACAAACTATGCCATGAATGTGGCCATAAGACTGATCATTTGGCTTGAAAACCCTGAATCTTCACGTGTGATAGCTCATTTCTGAGAACACTTTTTTAAAATAATTGCCGTATTACAAGTTTATTATTTTTTCAGGAAACTTGGTCACATATAATGACACGATGCGAAGATTTACAAATTTTTTGATTTTTTTGAATTTTTTATGCCCGTTTCAAAATGCGGTCAAAACAGCGGGCATGACAGTTCCTAGCTAGTGGTTGAATCTTGGAATTTTTTTGGTGTTTCTCTGGTTACATAGATACTTATGTGCCTAGATATGATTTTTGAAAAAAATAAAGAGCAAACTACAAGGCAGCTACAGTTCAAATTTGACCCGCTTCCAACTGAATCGGCGGAAATTTGTCTTTTTCACGAGAGGTGGATCAAAATTTTTTACACCCAACCATTTGGTCAATTGTGAATTAAATATGGCCTAGTATTTTATAAAAATGATTTGGTCCAATTTTGCAACAAATATTTGGGAGGTCCTTCACAAAAAAACTCCTTTTGGGCAGTCGAAAAATGGAAAATGGTTTTTTCATCCAAAGAAAGTGAAAACTTCCTTAGGCAATATTGTTTGCCATTCCAATGTGCACCTTTGTGCACAAGATGAGATCATTTGAACAAACTATGCCATGAATGTGGCCATAAGATTGACCATTTGGCTTGAAAACCCTGAATCTTCACATGTGATAGCTCATTTCTGAGAACACTTTTTTAAAGTAATTGCCGTATTACAAGTATATTATTTTTTCAGGAAACTTGGTCACATATAATGACACAATGCGAATATTTACCAATTTTTTGATTTTTTTTGAATTTTTTATGCCCTTTTCATAATGCGGTCAAAACGGCGGGCATGACCGTTCCTAGCTAGTGGTTGAATCTTGATATTTTTTTGGTGTTTCTCTGATTAAATAGATACTTATGTACCTAGAAATGATTTTTGAAAAAAATAAAGAGCAAACTACAAGGGAGCTACAATTCAAATTTGACCCGCTTCCAGCTGAATCGGCGGAAATTTTTCTTTTTCACGAGAGGTGGATCAAAATTTTTTACACTCAACCATTTGGTCAATTGTGTATTAAATATGGCCTAGTATTTTATAAAAATGATTTGGTCCAATTTTGCAACAAATATTTGGGAGGTCCTTCACAAAAAAACCTCCTTTTGGGCACTCAAAAAATGGAAAATGGTTTTTTCATCCAAAGAAAGCGAAAACTTCCTCAGGCAATATTGTTTGCCATTCCAATATGCACCTTTGTACACAATATGAGATCATTTGAACAAACTATGCCATGAATGTGGCCATAAGATTGATCATTTGGCTTGAAAGCCATGAATCTTCACGCATGATAGCTCATTTCTGAGAGCACTTGATCGTTTAGTTTGTTGCTATTGCTTTCTTCATAACTTATACATGTTCCTATGACTATGAGATTATGCAACTCCCGTTTACCGGAGGAACACTTTGTGTGCTACCAAATGTCACAACGTAACTGGGTGATTATAAAGGTGCTCTACAGGTGTCTCCGAAGGTATTTGTTGGGTTGGCGTATTTCGATATTAGGATTTGTCACTTCGATTATCGGAGAGGTATCTCTGGGCCCTCTCGGTAATGCACATCACTCAAGCCTTGCAAGCATTGCAACTAATAAGTTAGTTGCAGGACGATATATTACAGAACGAGTAAAGAGACTTGCCGGTAACGAGATTGAACTAGGTATTGAGATACCGACGATCGAATCTCAGGCAAGTAACATACCGATGACAAAGGGAACAATGTATGTTGTTATGTGGTCTGACCGATAAAGATCTTCGTAGAATATGTAGGAGCCAATATGAGCATCCAGGTTCCGCTATTGGTTATTGACCAGAGACGTGTCTCGGTCATGTCTACATACTTCTCGAACCCGTAGGGTCTGCACGCTTAAAGTTCGATGACGATCGTAATTAGGGTTTTTGTGTTTTGATGTACCAAAGGTTGTTCGGAGTCCCAGATGTGATCACGGACATGACGAGGAGTCTCGAAATGGTCGAGACATAAAGATTGATATATTGGAAGCCTATATTTGGATATCAGAAACGTTTCGGGTGAAATCGGGATTTTACTGGAGTACCGGGGGGTTACCGGAACCCCCCGGGGGTTATTGGGCCTACATGGGCCATAAGGGAGAAGAGGAGGGCCGTCCAGGGCAGGCCGCGCGCCCCCTCCCCCCTAGTCCGAATAGGACAAGGAAGGGGGGGCGGCGCCCCCCTTTCCTCTTTCTCCCTTCCTCCTTCCTTTTCCAACAAGGCAAGAGGGGGGAATCCTACTCCCGGTTGGAGTAGGACTCCTCCAGGCGCACCCTTAGGGCCGGCCGCACCTCCCCCTCTCCCTCCTTTATATACTGAGGCAAGGGAGCACCCCATGACACACAAGTTGATCATTGTGATTGTTCCTTAGCCGTGTGTGGTGCCCCCTTCCACCATATTCCACCTCGGTCATATCGTAGCGGTGCTTAGGCGAAGCCCTGCGTCGGTAGAACATCATCACCGTCATCACGCCGTTGTGCTGACAAAACTCTCCCTCAACGTTTTGCTGGATCGGAACTCGAGGGACGTCACCGAGTTGAACGTGTGCAGAACTCGGAGGTGTCGTACGTTCGGTACTTGGATCGGTCGGATCGGGAAGACGTGCGATTACTTCCTCTATGTTGTGTCAACACTTCCGTTGCCGGTCTACGAGGGTACGTAGACAACACTCTCTCCTCTTGTTGCTATGCATCACCATGATCTTGCGTGTGCGTAGGATTTTTTTTGAAATTACTACGTTCCCCAACAGTGGTATCAGAGCCTAGGTTTTATGCGTTGATGTTGTGCACAAGTAGAACACAAGTGAGTTGTGGGTGATATAAGTCATACTGCTTACCAGCATGTCACACTTTGGTTCGGCGGCATTGTTGGATGAAGCGGTCCGGACCGACATTACGCGTACGCTTACGCGACACTGGTTCTACCGATGTGCTTTGCACACAGGTGGCTGGCAGGTGTCAGTTTCTCCAACTTTAGTTGAACCGAGTGTGGCTACGCCCGGTCCTTGTGAAGGTTAAAACAGCACCAACTTGACAAACTATCGTTGTGGTTTTGATGCGTAGGTAAGAACGGTTCTTGCTCAGCCCGTAGCAGCCACGTAAAACTTGCAACAACAAAGTAGAGGATGTCTAACTTGTTTTTGCAGGGCATGTTGTGATGTGATATGGTCAAGACATGATGCTAAATTTTATTGTATGAGATGATCATGTTTTGTAACTGAGTTATCGGCAACTGGCAGGAGCCATATGGTTGTCGCTTTATTGTATGCAATGCAATTGCACTGTAATGCTTTACTTTATCACTAAGCGGTAGCGATAGTCGTGGAAGCATAAGATTAGCGAGACGACAACGATGCTACGATGGTGATCAAGGTGTCGCGCCGATGACGATGGTGATCATGACGGTGCTTCGGAGATGGAGATCACAAGCACAAGATGATGATGGCCATATCATATCACTTATTTTGATTGCATATGATGTTTATCTTTTATACATCTTATTTTGCTTAGTTCGACGGTAGCATTATAAGATGATCTCTCACTAATTATCAAGGTACAAGTGTTCTCCCTGAGTATGCACCGTTGCGAAAGTTCTTCGTGCTGAGACACCACGTGATGATCGGGTGTGATAGGCTCTACGTTCAAATACAACGGGTGCAAAACAGTTGCACACGCGGAATACTTAGGTTAAACTTGACGAGCCTAGCATATAACAGATATGGCCTCGGAACACGGAGACCGAAAGGTCGAGCGTGAATCATATAGTAGATATCATCAATATAGTGATGTTCACCATTGAAACTACTCCATCTCACGTGATGATCAGACACGGTTTAGTTGATTTGGATCACGTGATCACTTAGAGGATTAGAGGGATGTCTATCTAAGTGGGAGTTCTCAAATAATATGATTAATTGAACTTTAATTTATCATGAACTTAGTCCTGGTAGTATTAGCATATCTATGTTGTAGATCAATAGCTCACGTTTAGCTCCCCTGTTTTATTTTTGATATGTTCCTAGAGAAAACTAAGTTGAAAGATGTTAGTAGCAATGATGCGGATTGGATCCGTGATCTGAGGTTTATCCTCATTGCTGCACAGAAGAATTATGTCTTTGATGCACCTCTAGGTGACAAACCTAATGCAAGAGCAGATGCAGATGTTATGAACATTTGGCTAGCTCAATATGATGACTACTTAATAGTTTAGAGCACCATGCTTAAACGGCTTAGAATCGGGACTTCAAAGACGTTTTGAACGTCATGGACCATATGAGATGTTCCAGGAGTTGAAGTTAATATTTCAAGCAAATACCCGAGTTGATAGATATGAAGTCTCTAACAAGTTCTATAGCTAAAAGATGGAGGAGAATAGCTCAAGAAGTGAGCATGTGCTCAGATTGTCTGGGTACTACAATCACTTGAATCAAGTGGGAGTTAATCTTCCAGATAAAATAGTGATTGACAGAATTCTCTAGTCACCATCACCAAGTTAGCACTACAAGAAATATGTCAACTTATGACCTTCTGGCAGTGACCCTCGAAGAATTGGTCATATATTTATGACCATTTTAGACCAATTGGTCAAAAGCTGTTCAGGGGGCTCCAAACCCTAAACCATTGCGACCATTTTGGTCAGAAAGGTCGTAATTTCCTTACACGAAATGGTCACAAAGCAAACAGTGCTAATTCGCTGCCTTATTTCTAGTTGTTAATGACCAATATAGATGGTCATAGCCTTGTTGATTGTGGTGGGTTGTGATGACTAGGCGCCATCTTATCAGTTTTGCCTATGTGTCATGTCCATGTGGCAGTTTTTGCCCTAGGTTGTGAAGCAACCTATATTTCTATCATTCCCAAAATTCCCAAAAAAATCTCATAAATTCTTTGGGGCATATCTTCATCAAATATGTAAAAATCCTTCCTTGCCTAGTTCAAAACTAATTCAACAATATTCATTTTCCTATTCTGTTCACAACAACACTTTATGAAGGAAGTGCTATTTATATATTCTTGATTGCCCTCAGAATTTTTGGGCACTCTTTCCTATCCAAATCATTACCGCATGACAAAATTCAGCTCCATTTGCCTAGCAAATCTTCTTCGGCAAATTTCCAAAGTTTTTGTCCACCTAGAAGCATTGTGAAGGAAGTACCTTTTTATATCTCTAAATGACATGAAATTTATACAGTTCCTTCATATGCCCAAATTATCACCCTCCTCGAAATTGCAGCTCAGTCAAATCATCTATGTGAGCCCAGGTTCAATTTATATTTTATGGCCAAATTGGCACGTTGCAAAGCAAGTGTTATATAGACCCCTCCTATTACCCTCAAACTTTTCGGGCACTCTTCCATACCCAAATCATTGCCACATGATAATATTCAGCTCAATTTTCCTAGTAAATCTTTCTCGGGAAATTTCCAAAATTTCTACCTCGAGAGAAGCTTTGTGAAGTAAGTACTAGCTAGGCTTACCCAAATGATCTGAAAATTTACCAGCGCATGACCATACCTAAGTAACTTACCTACACCAATTTTGAGCTCATTTCATTCATCTAATCTCTCTCACTAGTTTTCCCAAGTTTCTGTCCATAGAAGAGCATTGTGAAGGAAGTACTACTTTGGCATGTCCAAATGGTATCAATTTTCTACAATTCTTCCCAATGCCCAAATAACCATCCTCCACAAAATTTCAGCTCACTCCATTCATTATTTTGAGCCCAGCTTCAACATTCATATTTTTGTCCAGCGTGGTACTTTGCAAAGCAAGTACCACCTAGGATCCTCCTTTTGAGCTAAAAATTTGTGAAGACATTCTCCTTAGTAGATGATCATCCTCAGCCAAAACTTACGCCCATTGGCCATGTGCATTTCCCGTACCGCTAATCAAACACTTGGCTGCTAATTCATGTTTGAGCATCGACCGGTCTCCTCGTGAGAATCTTATGTTGTAATTTTCTTCCTAGCACCAACCTGGGGAGTGCCCAACCCACTAGACATGCCTAGGCCGCCCAGAACACATGGCAACATTACGGTCACGCGGTGACCACGCGACGGGCATGCGAGTTTACGCGCTCTAGAGTTGGGGCCCTCGGCCACCACCCAAACCTCGACGTATCTCCACCAAACCATGTATTTAAGATTAAATAGGTCCTTATGTAACTAGAAATGATTTTTGGAAAAAATAAATAGCAAACTATGAGGCAGCTACAGTTCAAATTTGACCAGCTTCCTCCTGAATCGGCGGAAATTTGTCTTTTTCACGAGAGGTGGATCAAAAAATTTTACACCCAACCATTTTGTCAATTGTGCATTAAATATGGCCTAGTATTTTATAAAAATGATTTGGTCCAATTTTGCAACAATTATTTGGTAGTTCCTTCACAAAAAAACCTCCTTTCGGACACTCGAAAAATGGAAAATGGTTTTTTTTGTCCAACGAAAATGAAAACTTCCTTAGGCAACATTGTTTGCCATTCCAATATGCACCCTTTTGCACAATATGAGATCATTTGAACAAACTATGCCATGAATATGGCCATAAGATTGATCATTTGGCTTGAAAGCCATTGATCTCCACACGTGATAGCTCGTTTCTGAGAACACTTTTTTTAAATAATTGCCATATTACAAGTTTGTTATTTTTCCTGGGAACTTGGCCACAAATAATGACACAATGCGAAGGTTTCCCAATTTTTTGATTTTTTTTGAATTTTTTATGCCCGTTTCAAAATGCGGTCAAAACGGCGAGAATGACCGTTCCTAGCTAGTGGTTGAATCTTGGGATTTTTTTGGTGTTTCTCTGATTAAATAGGTAATTATGTAACCAGAAATGATTTTTGTAAAAAATAAATAGCAAACTATGATGCAACTGCAGTTCAAATTTGACCCGCTTCCTACTGAATCGGCGGAAATTTGTCTTTTTCATGAGAGGTGGATCAAAACTTTTTACACCCAACCATTTTGTCAATTGTGCATTAAATATGGCCTAGTATTTTATAAAAATGATTTGGTCCAATTTTGCAACAATTATTTGGTAGTTCCTTCACAAAAAAACCTCCTTTCGGGCACTCGAAAAATGGAAAATGATTTTTTCGTCCAACGAAAATGAAAACTTCCTTAGGCAACATTGTTTGCCATTCCAATATTCACCCTTGTGCACAATATGAGATCATTTGAACAAACTATGCCATGAATGTGGCCATAAGATTGATCATTTGGCTTGAAAGCCATTGATCTCCACACGTGATAGCTCGTTTCTGAGAACACTTTTTTAAAATAATTGTCGTATTACAAGTTTGTTATTTTTCCTGGGAACTTGGCCACATATAATGACACAATACGAAGGTTTCCCAATTTTTTGATATATTTTTTGAGTTTTTTATGCCCGTTTCAAAATGCGGTCAAAGCGGCGGGAATGACCGTTCCTAGCTAGTGGTTGAATCTTGGATTTTTTTGGTGTTTCTCTGATTAAGTAGGTACTTATGTACCTAGAAATGATTTTTGTAAAAAATAAATAGCAAACTATGATGCAGCTGCTGTTCAAATTTGACCCGCTTCCTACTGAATCGGCGGAAATTTGTCTTTTTCATGAGAGGTGGATCAAAACTTTTTACACCCAACCATTTTGTCAATTGTGTATTAAATATGGCCTAGTATTTTAGAAAAATGATTTGGTCCAATTTTGCAGCAATTATTTGGTAGTTCCTTCACAAAAAAACCTCCTTTCGGGCACTCAAAAAATGGAAAATGGTTTTTTTCATCCAACGAAAATGAAAACTTCCTTAGGCAACATTGTTTGCCATTCCAATATGCACCCTTGTGCACAATATGAGATCATTTGAACAAACTATGCCATGAATGTGGCCATAAGATTGATCATTTGGCTTGAAAGCCATTGATCTCCACACATGATAGCTCATTTTTTAGAACACTTTTTTAAAATAATTGCCGTATTACAAGTTTGTTATTTTTCCTGGTAACTTGGCCACATATAAGGACACAATGCGAAGGTTTCCCAATTTTTTAATTTTTTTGATTTTTTTATGTCCGTTTCAAAATGCGGTCAAAACGGCAGGAATGACCGTTCCTAGCTAGTGGTTGAATCTTGGAATTTTTTTGGTGTTTCTCTGATTAAATAGATACTTATGTACCTAGAAATGATTTTTGGAAAAAATAAATAGCAAACTATGAGGCACCTGCAGTTCAAATTTGACCCGCTTCCAACTAAATCGACGGAAATTTGTCTTTTTCACGAGAGTTGGATCATAACTTTTTACACCCAACCATTTTGTCAATTGTGCATTAAATATGTCCTAGTATTTTAGAAAAATGATTTGGTCCAATTTTGCAACAATTATTTTGGAGGTCCTTCATAAAAAACCTCCTTTTGGGCACTCGAAAAATTGAAAATGGTTTTTTCGTCCAAAGAAAATGCATACAAGTTGGTTATCATCCATAAAATGTGGTATAACTTGAGTGAAAATTTTAATGGTTCCGTTTTGCAAAATATTGTTGGTAGTTGTTTCATAAACCCCTTTGTTTTTAGCACTTAGAGACTATATTTTAAATATTGTTGGTAGTCTCCAACCAATAAGGACGTCTCCCCTGGATCACCCTACCGTAGACGATCTAAACCGTCCGATCGTCCCGGATCCAATGGCAGACTTGACCCCCTCACCGTCTCACCCAACTAACCCTAACACAACCCACACCACTCGTCCTCTCGCTCCCCTCTCTCCCCTACGCACCCACAGCCGTCGCCCTCTCCCTCCCTGAGATCTCGATCTCGATCTACGGCCCGAACCAACCCACCTCACCGCCGTCCCCGGCCGCCGCGCCCTTCCACGACGACCCCTTCCTCAGCTTCGCCGACGGCCGGGCCCCGCGGAGCTGCCAACAAACTGCTCCCCTTCCCCAACCCTCGATTCCTCTCTAATCTCCGTCGCCGTCGTCGATCCCCACCCCCATCGGCGACCTCGTCTCCTCGTCCTCCCTATCCCCACCCCTGCCGCCGACCAACCTCCCTCCTCATCTCGTCCATTCACCCATGGAAACCCCCTCTTCCACGGATCCACCCACCCACCCACGCCCACCCATGGATGGATGGATGGATGGATGGGGCGCACCAGTTCTGGCGATGGCGGCGCCGGATCCGCACCCACCTGTGCGATGGAGATCGGCCGCATCGGGATCCACCTGCGCGATGGAGGCCGGCCGGATCAGTGTGGCGCGACACACCACACCACACTGGAGCTTGCTGCTGCGGTGGTCGTCGACAATGGCGCATCTCCGGCGGGACCTAGACGGGTTTCGCCCGAGCACACCGAGCGCCAGGACCAGCCGCCAGAGGCCCTTTCTCCTCTTCGTTTCCACCGCGAGCCAGTTCTCATACCCCTTCTCCGGCAGACGTCGACGTGACCATGTTCTCCACTTCCTCCGTTACCACCCTCTGCATCTCACATGTTACCAACACTAGTTTATTTTCCGAAATTTCGTTAGGTCTGTCCCTGGGTTAACTAGTGAAGGCTTAGCAGTTTGAGATAGATGCGCTATTGATTGTGTTGTTATCTGGCACATGAATGCCATTTATTCTTGATTGTGTTCAACGATCCTGCTCTTGTGCAAAATTTCATCTCAGATGGTGCTATTGCAGTGCAGACATGAACACCAATGTTCAGAGATCCTTTCATTGATTTTCTTGGGCACCCAAATTGTTTTGTAAATCTTGCTTAATACTCATGCCCCCTTTTGAAATCCTGCAAGAGTTGGTTCAGAGTTGATTGGTAGATGTATAAAGAATAGAAAATTGATGTCATTACTTGCTTTTTTTGTTAATTCCTTTATTTTGTGAATTGCAGCGACTAGTTTATGTGCCATTTTGTGAAGATGTTGAGATTTTGTGAAGGTTCAGATGGGTCCGCTGTTGCTGCTGCTTCTCACTAGCATGTGCATATGTGGCTTTGGCTTATCGATTGCAAGTTTCAGGGGATTTCAGACTCTGACTAAAACTTGCAGCTAATTAACTAACTGATGCATCTCCTTGGCAATTGGCATGCTGCGCATTAGCTTCTTCAGTTATGATGCCATGCTACTAGAGCTTCTGCTCGTCTTGTTTATCTCGTGCCGCATTCCAGAGTTAAATGTACCTTGCGTGCGTCTCCGTTGGAACTGCTCGTGACTTGACAATTCTGTGTTATGGGCCGTTGAATTAGTTTCCTATCTAGTTCAATGTAGATTCTGATTCTAGCTCCTAGACTTGTGTTCAAGTGTCTTTCATTTAACAGATGCGCCCGACTTGGATGGTGGCTGCCAAGGCCAACGCCAGTGAGGACGTCGTCCCGGAGTTTGTCGAGGACCTCATCCCATTTGACAAGGCGCGTGCCACTATGAGGGTGTCCCCGTGGACGGCAGGAGGTAATGTATCCTATTACCTTGTCCATCTCGGATCGATTTGTCTCCTCTCTGTGTAGCTGAATGTTGAACTGAAAGCTTGATTTGGTCAGGTGGAGGGTGGCTTTGTGCAGGATGGGGAGGTGGGAGAAGAAGAACTCTGAAGGTAAACAATCTAACACTGCTGCTCACAATCTGAGGCTTGTTTATTTCTGCACTGAACTGAAGCATGTGTTTATAAGTGTAGCTTGTGTTATACTCTTTACTAAACGCTCTGTGCCACGATCCCATGAGTAACAAGTTTGATTCTTAATCCTATTTGTAATTACACTTTGACTGTACTGAAGCTTGTGTCTGATTGTAGGCATATGGTACTGAACTATAGTACTGAACTGCACTATAGTAACAAGAGTAGCTTGTTTTAATGCTTGTTGCTGCTGCAAAACTACCTTTGAATTGAATTGAATTGATTGGTTCAGTTTCGTATATTCTTCACCCAGCCTTCTATCATGCTTGTAACTAGTGCTCTGCTCATGTTGTTAGACAAGATTTTCACTTCCTGCCATCCCAGCCTTCTATCATGCTTACAAGATTTTTCTTTGCACGGCAGGAGCACCGGTACCTTGTTGTTGTTGGGAACGGAAGGGAGCTGTTCCATGCACTGAATCTGGGGAGAAAATCACCTTCGGCATGTACACCATCACCTTGGGCATGCTTGTGGCGCTGCTGCTCAGCCTCAACATGTCCTAGAGTGCCATTAGCGTCGCCCTCACGCTCATCTTCCTCGACTTCAAGGACGCTCGCCCCTGCCTCGAGAAGGTAATTGTCTGTCCATCCGTCTGTAGTTAAATAAGTTGTGCCCCATTGATGTCCTACTACTGTTAATTGTTACTACCATGGTGCTGATGCTGTTCAGAATATGATATGTGCCTTAATTCTAAGTTCTGGTCTCTCTTAAGAGACACTTCTAGCTTTTCTAACTCAAAGTTGTTAACTTGGTACTTCATGAGTTTTACTACTGCTAACACAGAGAGTATTTACTACTGCCAACACAGAGATTTTGTATGCATGCTACCTGATGAGTGCTTTCTTTGTAATATTTCACCTTCTTATGCATAGGTTTATTCGGTTTGAATATTGCATGACATGAAATAGATATTTATAGTGTTTTTCTCAACTTGTTTTCACTGTCACTTGATATATACTTGCTTGTACTTGAAGCTGTGGGTTAATGTTGGTGGTTTTGTTCTACTTGGATGCATTGGTACCCATCATCGAGCGAACGGATGCAACAGCGGCAAGAAGCTCATGGCTGTGTGCATCTAAAGCACACCATGGACACCATCCACTTCCTCATCAATGCTAACTCAATCCAGATCATTGTCGACACTATCATCCACAGGTATCTTCCTTGGTTCCCTTTATTCTCTCCTGCCTTTGTGGTGTTAGTATGCGTGTGCTGACCAGTATTGTTAGATCTTGCCAGTTGAATGTATGGTCGTGATAGTAGAATGGTATTTTGTTTCAGGCGCAATGTGTTGTAGTGCAGTTTTTTGCACAACCTGCATATGTGCCATGCATATTCATATTGTGTCTCTGTTTCTTATATGAACTACTATCTCATTTTAACTAGCTCGACAACAAAAAGCATGGTACTAGCTGAATTTGTGTTATCATTCTAAATACATGTCCTTTTCTTGAATGGTCTGTTCATAATATATTTGCCCCAGTTTTTCTCATTCTGCTCTGATTCATGTAACAGGATGACAGATGAAGCCATGTTGCTGTTTTGTTTGGTCTCAGCCCTGACTATCGCCGTCGAGCGAGTCCGGCGTGTTGTTCATCTGACTATGGTTCCAGCCCTGACTATTGAAGTTTTTGTCCTGTTGAAGTTGCATAGAAATATGAGAGAGTCCAGCGAGTCCAGGAGCTTGTGAAGTAGTACTATATTACACTTGTAGAGCTTGTAAAGTATTGTATTATACATGGCCCTTTGTAATGGGACGGATAGAGCTTGTATTATGTGATCTGGTTGCTCTTGTTTAAGTATTGTGTGTGTTTTTGTCTCTGCCAATCTAAATACTGCTTGAAATATGAAGAATATGAGTCTGATAGATGGGACCCACTTACCTGACAAATGGAAACCTATTACCAGAACCTAACAATTGGGACACATCTGACTAGTGGACCCACTTATCTGACTAGTGGACCCTTCTTTTGGGAAAAAAAGAAAAACTAAATTCGTTTAGACAAAAAGGCCACAACCCAACAATAAAAAGGGCTGCAATGTTGGGCTTGGCCCATGAAGCTGATCAAAAATTGATAGAAAAAATACATTAAAAAGGCCAAATTGTTGGGCTAGGCCGATGTAGAAAATCGAATTGGACCGGGCTGAATCTTGTGCCATGTCAGATTGCCACGCTGGATGCCTACGTGGCTTGGGGAGGTTGCTAGTGACCAAAACGCCACAGTAGATGTATTTTGGTCATAAACGTCTTCGACCATTCCAGAAGAAAGGTCGCTATAGTCAGTTTATGACGGCCAGCTTTTGACCTTATGTTTTTGGTCACAAAAAGGTCACAAATGGAAATTTGTGACCATTCAGTGACCAATAGTGGTGGTCACAAGTTGACATATTTCTTGTAGTGTAGTAGAACTTCGTGATGAACTATAATATGCAAGGGATAACGGAAACGATTCCAAGCTCTTCGTGATGCTGAAATCAACGAAGGTAGAAATCAAGAAAAGCATCAAGTGTTGATGGTAAAAGAAACCACTAGTCTCAAGTAAAGGGACAAAGGGAAGAAAGGGGAACTTCAAGAAGAACGGCAAGCAAGTTGCTGCTCAAGTGAAAAACTCAAGTCTAGACCTAAGCCTGAAACTGAGTGCTTCTACTACAAAGGGACCGGTCACTGGAAGCGGAACTACCCCAAGTAATTGGCGGATAAGAAGGATGGCAAAGTGAACATAGGTATATTTGATATACATGTTATTGATGTGTACTTTACTAGTGTTTATAGCAACCCCTCAGTATTTGATACTAGTTCAGTTGCTAAGAGTGGTAACTCGAAACGGGAGTTGCAGAATGAACAGAGACTAGTTAAGGGTGAAGTGACGATGTGTGTTGGAAGTGGTTCCAAGATTGATATGATCATCATCGCACACTCCCTATACTTTCGGGATTAGTGTTGAACCTAAATAAGTGTTATTTGGTGTTTGCGTTGAGCATAAATATGATTGGATCATGTTTATTGCAATACAGTTATTCATGTAAGTTAGAGAATAATTGTTGTTCTGTTTACATGAATAAAACCATCTATGGTCATACACCCAATGAAAATGGTTTGTTGGATCTCAATCGTGGTGATACACATATTCATAATATTGAAGCCAAAAGATGCAAAGTTAATAATGATAGTGCAACTTATTTGTGGCACTGCAGTTTAGGTCATATTGGTGTAAAGCGCATGAAGAAAATCCATGCTGGTGGCTTTTTGGAATCACTTGATTATGAATCAGTTGACGCTTGCGAACCATGCCTCGTGGGCAAGATGACTAAGACTCCGTTCTCCGGAACAATGGAGCGAGCAATAGATTTGTTGGAAATCATACATACTGATGTATGTGGTCCAATGAAAATTGAGGCTCGTGGCAGGTATCATTATTTTCTGATCTTCACAGATGATTTGAGCAGATATGAGTATATCTACTTGAGGAAACACAAGTCTGAAATATTTGAAAAGTTCAAAGAATTTCAGAGTGAAGTGGAGAATCATCGTAACAAAAATGAAAGTTTCTACGATATGATCGCAGAAGTAAAATATTTGAGTTACGAGTTTGGTCTTCAGTTAAAACAATGTGAAATAGTTTCACTATTCACGCCACCTGGAACACCACAGTGTAATGGTGTGTCCGAACGTCATAACCGTACTTTATTAAATATGGTGCGATCTATGATGTCTCTTACAGATTTACCGCTATCGTTTTGGGGTTATGCTTTAGAGACGGCCACATTCACGTTAAATAGGGTACCATCAAAATCCGTTGAGACGACGCCTTATGAACTGTGGTTTGGCAAGAAACCAAAGTTGTCGTTTCTAAAAGTTTGGGGCTGCGATGCTTATGTGAAAAAACTTCAACCTGATAAGCTCGAACCCAAATCGGAGAAATGTGTCTTCATGGGATACCCAAAGGAGAAATTTGGGTACACCTTCTATCACAGATCCGAAGGCAAGACATTTGTTGCGAAGAATGAATCCTTTCTAGAGAAGGAATTTCCCTCGAAAGAAGTGAGTGGGAGGAAAGTAGAACTTGATGAGGTAACTGTACCTGCTCCCTTATTGGAAAATAGTTCATCACAGAAATCTGTTCCTGTGACTACTACACCAATTAGTGAGGAAGCTAATGATGATGATCATGTAACTTCAGATCAAGTTACTACCGAACCTCGTAGGTAAACCAGAGTGAGATCCGCACCAGAGTGGTACGGTAATCCTATTTTGGAGGTCATGTTACTTGACCATAACGAGCCTACGAACTATGAGGAAGCGATGATGAGCCCAGATTCCGTGAAATGGCTTGAGGCCATGAAATCTGAGATGAGATCCATGTATGAGAACAAAGTATGGACTTTGATTGACTTGCCCAATGATCAGTGAGCCATTGAGATTAAATGGATCTTCAAGAGGAAGATGGACGTTGATAGTAGTGTTACTATCTACAAAGCTAGAATTGTCACAAAAAGGTTTTCTACAAGTTCAAGGTGTTGACTACGATGAGAGTTTCTCACTCGTATCTATGCTTAAGTCTGTCCGAATCATGTTAGCAATTGCCGCATTTATGAAAACTGGCAAATGGATAAAAAAACTGCATTCCTTAATGGATTTATTAAAGAAGAGTTGTATATGATGCAACCAGAAGGTTTTGTCAATCCTAAAGGTACTAACAAAATTTGCAAGCTCCAGCGATCCATCTATGGACTGGTGCAAGCATCTCGTAGTTGGAATATACGCCTTGATAAGTTGATCAAGCATATAGTTTTATACAGACTTGCGGTGAAGCCTGTATTTACAAGAAAGTGCGTGGGAGCACTATAGCATTTCTGATAAGTATATGTGAAATATATATTGTTCATCGGAGATAATGTAGAATTATTCTGCAAAGCATAAAGAAATATTTGAAAGGAGTTTTTCAAAGAAAGACCTCGGTGAAGCTGCTTACATATTGAGCATCAAGATCTATAGAGATAGATCAAGATGCTTGATAAGTTTTTTTTTCAATGAGTACATACCTTGACAAGATTTTGAAGTAGTTCAAAATAGAACAGTCAAAGAAGAAGTTCTTGCCTGTGTTACAAGGTATGAAGTTGAGTAAGACTCAAAACCCGACCACGGCAGAAGATAGAGAGAGAATGAAAGTCATTCCCTATGCCTTAGCCATAGGTTCTATAAAGTATGCCATGCTGTGTACCAGACCTATTGTATACCCTGTCCTGAGTTTGGCAAAGGAGTACAATAGTGATCTAGGAGTAGATCACTGGACATTGGTCAAAATTTTGCTTAGTGGAATAAGGATATGTTTCTCGATTATGGAAGTGACAAAAGGTTCATCGTAAAGGGTTACATCGATGCAAATTTTGAGACTGATCCAGATCACTCTAAATCTCAATCTGGATACATATTGAAAGTGGGAGCAATTAGCTAGAGTAGCTCTGTGCAGAGCATTGTTGACATAGAAATTTGCAAAATACTTACGGATCTGAATGTGGCAGACCCGTTGACTAAAATTCTCTCACAAGCAAAACATGATCACCCCTCATTACTCTTTGGGTGTTAATCACATAGCGATGTGAACTAGATTATTGACTCTAGTAAACCCTTTGGGTGTTGGTCACATGTCGATGTGAACTATGGGCGTTAAGCACATGGTGATGTAAACTATTGATGTTAAATCACATGGCGATGTGAACTAGATTATTGACTCTAGTGCAAGTGGGAGACTGAAGGAAATATGCCCTAGAGGCAATAATAAAGTTATTATATATTTCCTTATATCATGATAAATGTTTATTATTCATGCTAGAATTGTATTAACCGGAAACATAATACATGTGTGAATACATAGACAAACAGAGTGTCACTAGTATGCCTCTACTTGACTAGCTTGTTAATCAAAGATGGTTATGTTTCCTAACCATAGACATGAGTTGTCATTTGATTAACGGGATCACATCATTAGGAGAATGATGTGATTGACTTGACCCATTCCGTTAGCTTAGCACTTGATCGTTTAGTTTGTTGCTATTGCTTTCTTCATAACTTATACATGTTCCTATGACTATGAGATTATGCAACTCCCGTTTACCGGGGGAACACTTTGTGTGCTACCAAACGTCACAACGTAACTGGGTGATTATAAAGGTGCTCTATAGGTGTCTCCGAAGGTACTTGTTGGGTTGGCGTATTTCGAGATTAGGATTTGTCACTCCGATTGTCGGAGAGGTATCTCTGGGCCCTCTCGGTAATGCACATCACTCAAGCCTTGCAAGCATTGCAACTAATAAGTTAGTTGTAGGATGATGTATTACGGAACGAGTAAAGAGACTTGCCGGTAACGAAATTGAACTAGGTATTGAGATACCGACGATCGAATCCCGGGCAAGTAACATACCGATGACAAAGGGAACAACGTATGTTGTTATGCGGTCTGACCAATAAAGATCTTCGTAGAATATGTAGGAGCCAATGTGAGCATCCAGGTTCCGCTATTGGTTATTGACCAGAGACGTGTCTCAGTCATGTCTACATAGTTCTCGAACCCGTAGGGTCCGCACGCTTAAAGTTCGGTGACGATCGTAATTAGGGTTTTTGTGTTTTGATGTACCGAAGGATTTTACCGGAGTACCGGGGGGTTACCGGAACCCCCCCGGGGGTTATTGGGCCTACATGGGCCATAAAGGAGAAGAGGAGGGCCGGCCAGGGCAGGCCGCGCGCCCCCTCCCCCCTAGTCCGAATAGGACAAGGAAGGGGGGGCGGCGCCCCCCTTTCCTCTTTCTCCCTTCCTCCTTCCTTTTCCAACAAGGCAAGAGGGGGGAGTCCTACTCCCGGTTGGAGCAGGACTCCTCTAGGCGCACCCTTAGGGCCGGCCGCACCTCCCCCTCTCCCTCCTTTATATACTGAGGCAAGGGAGCGCCCCGTGACACACAAGTTGATCATTGTGATCGTTCCTTAGCCGTGTGCGGTGCCCCCTTCCACCATATTCCACCTCGGTCATATCGTAGTGGTGCTTAGGCGAAGCCCTGCGTCGGTAGAACATCATCACCGTCATCACGCTGTCGTGCTGACAAAACTCTCCCTCAACGTTTTGCTAGATCGGAACTCGAGGGACGTCACCGAGTTGAACGTGTGCAGAACTCGGAGGTGTCGTACGTTCGGTACTTGGATCGGTCAGATCGGGAAGACGTACGACTACTTCCTCTACGTTGTGTCAACACTTCCGTTGCTGGTCTACGAGGGTACGTAGACAACACTCTCCCCTCTCGTTGCTATGCATCACCATGATCTTGCGTGTGCTTAGGAATTTTTTTGAAATTACTACGTTCTCCAACACCGTCCGCCTCCGCGCGGCCTCCACCTCAACCTCCAGCCCCACCGCACACCACTCCTTTCTATCCCCGCGCGACGAACCCTAACGCTCAGATCCAGATCCCTCCCATCGCTGCCACCCACCTCCCCCATCTCCCTTACCTCGCCGTCGGCCACGACCTCGGCTCTCCCCTCCCCTCCCTCATCAGAAGAGATCCGATCTCCCGTCGACATCCTCCTTCCTCCTGCTCCGGGCAACCAGTTCCCCTTCCAACCACCAACCAACATCCCACCACCGCGCTGCCACGCCCCTCCCTCCAACCAAGATCTCGGCGGCGACGAGCCCAGCGTGTGGCGTGCGGTGGCAGGGGGTCGGGATCGACAGGAGGAGTGGGAGGAGCCGGGCCATCGGGAGGTGCTTGGCGGCGGCGGTGGAGGAGGCCGGCACGCAGGAGGACGGCGTGATGCTGCCCAAGGAGGGGAGCGAGGCGGCCGAGAGGTATCCGCTGTACCTGTCCAAGGAGGTGCCCGAGGACGCGGCGCTCCCGATCACCGTGTTCGACCGCCTGCTCGTGCTCTTTCTCCCCTCCATGTCGGTTTCTTTCTCCATGGATCAGTAGCGGTTCAGATGAAGAGTGTGATTTGATTTGTTTGGGTTTCAATTGATCGTGTGTGTGCGTGTGTGTGTGTGTGTGTGTTTACAGGGGATAAGAAGGCCAAGGAAGAGCAGGCCAAGAAGCTGCAGGCCAAGAAGTCCAAGATGAAGGTATGAGCTGCCGCTTCCTCGTTCCTCCCCTGCTTTGGCGCTGTTACTCAACTCGGGTGTGTTGCTAGACTGCTTGTTAGTGGAATCAGCTTCTTGATTGGTGTTGTGCTGCTACTGTTGCTATGTTAGATAAGCATATCATGTAGTCTTTTGGTACATGGAGTTCTGATTAGTGGTGTTTTTAGCTTGCTATGCTAGGTTGCAACCTTGTTGGAGTGTATACACACACTTAAAGTTGCCTTGTCTGCTATGAAATTCACTAATTTGGCTGATTGTTGGACTGTTGGACTCTGTTAGAGTTCATACTCTTTGCCTTTGTGCAAGAATTATAGCTGGAGCACCGTTTGTTTGGCTTAGATTCCTGATGTGTTTATATTCAGAAGGACTAATTCACTTGGAAACCGTTACTCCTTAATTCACTTGGAGACATTTGCATACTCTTCTCTTCCCAACTACAAGTGTGACCTCACTGAGATGTCTGAAATGATTAGTGCAGATGCTTTTCTATAATTGTTTCCACATTATCTCGTTGAACTTGTCAGATTCTTACTAATTGCCTGAGTTTGAGTACCCAACCCAGCTGCATCTTTAACCATGTTTTTTTGCTGAATGTTTTAGGCCTTTTGAGGCTGTTCATCACTGTCCTACGCAAAAGAGTGCTAAAATGCCATCACTGTCCTGTATAGAGAGTAGTGCCTACTACTGCAATCAAAATATAGTTGCATGATTATGTCCCAATTAGTTAAAAAAAGATTGTCCTCTCAAACTAATGGGCTCTCTTTTTAATTCGTTTATATACTTTGCTCAACAACACCAGCTCTTACCTGTTTGTTCGTTTTGGAGCAGCAGGCATCCTTAGTGGACAATGATGACAACCAGGGCATCCACCACCACGACGATGCTCCGCACATGGTCCAACTCGGCTACAACCTCCTCTATCGCGTACAGCGGCCGCGGTTGTCTGCAGCATCAAGTACATCCTCCTCTCCGGTGAGCCCACCTCCTACCTCTAGCTCCCTCTTTTGTGTTGTTGTAGAAGTACCTTGCTCTGTTCCATGGCCATCACATTTTTTTCATAAAATGCTCTATTGAACAGGATTCATACATAAGTTGGCTACTTCTCCTCAAGTTATTTGTGCATTTATAAAACTATTTGAACTTTTCTATTTCTTGAATGTATCCATCCATAAATGTTTTATACAGATAGTTTTGGAATGTGTTTTTTTTGTTAGCTTATGTCGTGCATCACAAATGGATCAAGTTCCAGTTTTACCATAATTAAACTTGTACCATAATTCTTTTACCCATTTTTCATGGTCTGATATCAAACTTGTATTATGTCTCATCTTTGATTACTAAAACCCACTCACAAATTTGTCTTCTAGCTCCTATATCAGCACTCCTAAATCCTAATAATAATCTGTTTGAATGCATAATTTGCTTGGTATTGCTTTATAGATGCCTCTTTGTGATACTTAACTATATGAGGATGATTATGTTGAAAATAAGTTTTGATAAACCATTTATCCTATCCTTATTCTCATTGCATTAATCTAATTTTTATTTCTTCTTCTGAGTAGCATCTAGCAATAGATTTGTCCTGTTATCTTAAGTCATTTGGGCATACTTAATGAACCATCTGAGAATGAATCATTTTTTGCGTTCAACATCTAGAACCATTCTGTCTGTGTTGGTATTAATGCTACAACTGTGCTTTCTTCTCTTGTGTTGCGTTGTCCTTGTGGTTGTTACTGTTACATGTACATATGCTTCATGATTCAGTCCCTAGCTGCTTTGTATGTTTGCTTTTATTCTGCTTCTAACTCCTTTTGTTTATTGTTAGATGCCTCTCCAAACAAGATTGTGCTATTGTTAGATGCCTTTGTATGTTCAGCCTCTACAAACAAGAGCTCCAACCTGAAAGTGAAGAAAGCAGAAGTATACTTGTAGAGCTAGTTATATGTTGTGATAGTATCTGGGTGAAATGTACTATGTAAAGATTGTGCTATTAGCCAAAATTGGCATGTGTATTGATAATTTTCATTGTTAACTGTTCTCAATGAAATATTGCTTCAAATTATGGAAATTGAAACCTGAGATGTACCTGACAAGTGGGACCTAATAGTATTTGGCATCTAAAAATGTTGTGGCCCAAATAATATTCACAGGAAAAAGGCTGAAAATTAAGAAAATAGAATGTAAAAGGCCTAGGCCCAAAAGAAAAATACAAGAGACCCAAATAAGAAATGGTCCGCAAAAGGCCATGGCCTAGAAAATAAAAAGGCTGGAATGAAAAACGGCCAGAAAATAAAAAGCTATAATGTTGGGCCTAGCCCATGTAGCTAGCAAAAAATAACAGGAAAAATATATATTAAAAAGGCCGAATTGTTGGGCTAGGCCCATGTAGAAAATCGAATTGGACCGGGCTGATTCTTGTGCCACATCAAATTGCCACGTCGGATGCCTACGTGGCCTGGGGAGGCTGCTAGTGACCAAAACAAAACAGTAGGCATATTTTGGTCACAAACGTCTATGACCTTCTCACAGAGAAGGTCGTTAATTTCAGTTTACGACCGTCAGCTTTTGACCTTCTGTTTTTGGTCACAAAAAGGTCGCAAATGAAAAACTATGACCTTTCAGTGACCAATAGTGGAGGTCACAAGATAGCATATTTCTTGTAGTGGGAGATGCCTAGTTCATCGAATCAGGAACCAGTTACAATTACCGAACCTACAATTTCGATGGAACACTTTGAAAGTCCTGTGGAGGAGAACTATGAAGTTCCTATTAGGAGCAAGAGACAGAGGACTGCAAAGTCCTTTGGTGATAATTTTCTTGTGTACCTCATAGATGACACTCCCAGTTCTATTTCAGAGGCCTATGCATCTGAAGATGCTGACTACTAGAAGGAAGCGGTTCGTAGCGAGATGGATTCCATCTTGGCGAATGAAACTTGGGAGATAACTGATCGTCCTTATGGGTGCAAACCTATAGGATGCAAATGGGTATTCAAGAAGAAGCTTAGGCCTGATGGTACTATTGAAAAGTACAAGGTTCGGCTCATGGCTAAGGGATATACCCAAAAGGAAGGTGAAGACTTCTTTGATACTTACTCACTTGTGGCTCGACTGACCACTATTCGAGTTCTACTTTCACTAGCTGCCTCGCATGGTCTTCTCGTTCATCAAATGGATGTTAAGACTGCTTTCCTAAATGGAGAGTTGGACGAGGAAATCTATATGGAACAACCAGATGGGTTTGTACTAGATGGTCGGGAAGGAAAAGTGTGCAAGTTGCTGAAGTCTTTGTATGGACTCAAGCAAGCACCTAAATAGTGGCATGAGAAGTTTGAAAGAACTTTAACAGTCGCAGGCTTTGTTGTAAACGAAGCTGACAAATGTGTGTAGGTGGGGGCGAGGGAGTTATCCTTTGCTTGTATGTTGACGACATACTGATTTTTGGAACAAATCTAAATGTTATTAAGGAGGTCAAAAAATTTATATCTCGCTGTTTTGAGATGAAGGATTTAGGAGTGGCTTATGTCATTCTGAACATTAAGTTGTTGAGAGACGATGATGGTGGGATTACATTGCTTCAATCTCACTATGTGGAAAAGATCTTGAGTCACTTGGCTATAGTGACTGCAAGCCCTCTCCAACACCTTATGATGCAAGTGTGTTACTTCGAAAGAATCGAAGAATTGCTAGAGACCAATTGAAGTATTCTCAGATTATTGGCTCGCTTATGTACTTAGCCAGTGCTACAAGACCTGACATCTCTTTTGCTGTTAGAAAACTAAGTCGGTTTGTCTCAAAACCAGGAGATGTGCATTGGAAAGCTCTAGAAAGAGTTTTGCGTTATTTGAAAGGCACTGCGAATTATGGAATTCACTACACCGGGCACCCAAAGGTGCTTGAAGGGTATAGTGACTCAAACTGGATCTCAGATGCTGATGAGATAAAGGCCACGAGCGATTATGTATTCACTCATGGAGGTGGCGCTGTTTCTTGGAAGTCTTGCAAGCAGACCATCTTAACGAGGTCAACAATGGAAGCAGAACTCACAACACTAGATACAGCTACGGTTGAAGCAGATTGGCTTCGTCGGCTCTTGAATGACTTGCCAGTTGTTGAGAAACCTGTACCGGGTATCCTTATGAACTGCGACAATCAAACTGTGATCACGAAAGTGAGCAGCTCAAAGGATAACATGAAGTCATCAAGACATGTTCAGAGAAGGTTAAAGTTTGTTAGGAAAATGAAAAACTCTGGAGTTATTGCATTGGATTATATCCAAACGTCTAAAAATTTGGCAGATCCTTTTACTAAGGGTCTATCACGTAATGTGATAGATAATGCATCGAGGGAGATGGGTATGAGACCCACAATATGAGTTGTTCACAGTGGTAACCTATTCTTTGTGATCGGAGATCCCGTGAATTAGATGTGGAAGACAAGTTGTTGGTCAACTAAGAGGAGAGTATCCTTACTATTCACAATACCACTCCATGAAGATGCAATACTCTCCTAATCTGCATGTCAGGTTGATGTATATCTTAATGTGTTCTAAGTGGCTTATTTAAGCAGAGATGTTATCCTGCAGAACATCTTTTGAAGAACACACATATATGACTCTGATTGTCAAACGTCGCAATCTATGAGAGTAGGGTTCTCTCTAGTAAACTCATGAAAGGTCATGGAGTATGACGCATAAGCTCCACCCGCGGGGAAGACCCACGGTAGCCACGTATCGGTCAAGGCTTTATGTGAAGCTAGATTCGCAGAAAACTTGCAGTTCAAGGCCCAGTCCACTGTTCAAGTTGCTTACTAGTGTAGTATAGAGTTCTAGGTGGAAGTTCAACTTAACAGTCTCCACTGCAGTACCGGTATATAAAACAGTGTTCTAGAACCAAAGGCAAATTTCTGTGCGCCTCTGGGATCTGGTGGGGGGTTGCTAGAATTTAGTCTATTTTGGGCAGCCCAACAACTATTTCAGAAATTCCTAATAAATCCTAGAGGCCAACTTAGCCCATTTGTGCAAGGCAAAGGATACTACTAAAGTTTAGTCCCACATTGCTAGTTTAGTGGGAGTTGGACCTCCTTATAAGGGAGGTTCTTTCCCCACTTGTACGAGCATGAGAACAAGAGGGATATCCACGTGCGCTCCTCCTCCGCCGCTCGCCTCGCCACGCCACGCCTCGTCACAATGCGTCGCGGGTTGCGGGAATGAGCCGAGCCGATATCTAAACTTTTGCCACGCACTACGGGTATACGAAAGGTCACACGGAAGCTGAAAAGATTTTTGCGAAAGTGGAGTTCGAATGCGAACGGTGCAGCCCTTCGGCTGCTGGCTGTTCGCTTCGCCTCCGTCTCTTCGTTTCGCCTCCCGTCGCTGCCCTCTCGCCTCCTTCTCTTACGCCTATAAAAGGGGGGTCGCTCCTCCCAGAGAGACGCACCAGAACTACTCCTTTCCTCGCCATCGGTTCCATCTCTGAGCTACTGTTGTCTTCCTCATGCCGGCTTGCGGCGTGCACCGCACGTCGGGACAGTAGGCCTCCGAGACCGCACCTTTTGAGTCCTGTACGGGAGAAGGGTGATAAGGTTTTTGGGGAGCGCTCTGCGCGACTACTGGCTTCTTCATCACGGACTCCGACGACTACTTCCCCGACGACGACTTCTTCCCCAACGTCGACTACCTCAGCAACGACATGGCTGGAGAGGATGTCGACTCCAAGTCCAGTGCTTCTGTTGCTGTTGTCCCGTATGTGTTCTTCTTCTTTCTGTCAGATGTCCTGCCACAGTTCCTCGTACTAGTACTTGCCCTACATGTGTTAGGTTCTACTCCATATATGCAACATGATCTAGTGTCTGTCCTAGATGTGTTCAGTTCAAGTTCATATATGCAAATGCTATTTACTTTTCCTCCATCAGGTTGCATGACTTGCTTTATCGCGGCTATATTAGTCATGCTTTATCTAATATTTCTGTTAATAAAATCATTTTGTAAATTGCTCATATTTCCAACATGAAGAAGGCAAATTTGTGATCTGCGTCACTATCACATGAGTGCAAGCCCAATTAATAATAATCAGTGTATTGCCTAGAAATTAAACCCTCCTGCTCTTGCTCTCTGGGAAAATATCTGGTGTGCCGGAGCTTGTGGTGCTACCGGTGCACCGAACTCACATAATACTGAAAACAAATTAGCACACTCACCAAACATCAATGTAGTTTGTCACAATATTTCAAGTAAATTCGACACATAACTCGGAAAACAAAAATGACATATTCAAGACTGAATAGTACATAACATAATTTGGGCTTTAGATTTGGCCCATTATCACACTGATGTCAAATTTGTAATTTTTGTATCTCAAAAAATATTTTAAATTTTTACACGATTTTTTTTGAAATCATACATTGATTTTGCGTTAACGTCTTAGATTTTTTTTTCAGATTTTTAAAAATATTTTATTGCATCCGGTAGCACCACATGTGCGGGGGCACCGAATATATTCCCCATGCTCTCTAGCCAGCCATCTTATAAAAAGATAAAAAGAAGACCACGACGAAGCGGAACACACACGCGTACAAGCGACGGGGTTTAAAGATTTTTATTTTATCGAAAGCTTGTTGTAACAATTACTCCCTCCATTCCAATGTGCGGGTGTACTATCTTGGAACGGAGGGAGTACTTGGGTGGAGGCGAACCATCCAGCCGTGTCGACCTCCCAGGCTGAGCTCCCCACGAAGAGATTAGCCTCTCGCGACCAAGCCCATCATTACATAATCATCGCTCGTCGTTGTACGAGTTACAGTGTAATGTGACACTGAGTTGGAGGTGTCTACGTGCGATACTCGCATCCTCAGCTTCCTTTTTTTTTTTTTGAGAAATGCGTCCTCAACTTTTAGAAGTCCATTTCCAGAGGCAAAATGTCACCATGATTCATTTATTCGGTAGTGGTACTGCTCCACATGACTTGGGTAAATCAAGACACGGTATAAAACTAACTTATTATCAACTACGAAAGGTTAAGGATATTTCTAGTAGTTGGTTCATACTAGGACTTAACCATAATCAATTTAAGAGAACAATATACTCCCTCCATTCCCCAATATAAGACCTTTTAGCTATTTTAAGATATTGACTACATGCATACAAAAATGAGTGAACATACATACTAAAATGTGTCTAGATACATATGAATCAAGAAAAAGCTAAAGCGCCATATATTAGGGAATAGATGGAGTATATCAAGGTGTTTTCCCGCACAGGTGCACACGCCACTGAGCTGGTGTACTTTTGCAGTTTAACCAACATGGACACTAATTTCTGTTTAGCCCAAGACATACATTTCATGAATCTATTAACCGACATCTCTGCGACACGAGGGAGATCCCAATCATGACTTGATCATTGGAAGATGACTTGGCATGTACGAATACCTTTCAAAGTTAATGTGTTGATGCATACTATGCACGTACCTTTTTTGGTTTGAGAAAAGGACAATTTATGTGTTGCTTTATCTGCAATCTATTTGGTAATTTCAGGATGAAATAACTATACTTAGATAGCAACGGCGCCGCTAGCATGACCATGATATACACGTACTGCGCCTGTGGCCTGACCCTAGCTAGCTTCAATGATTTCATAAGCGGCAGCGCAGTCCAGTGACAAAGCATGCATCGGCACGTCACTTGTTTTAAACATTGGAGGGATCTTGTTATTCTTCTCCTGTCATTTGATCTTCCAACAGCTTTGTTTTTGTTGCTTTGCCGGCAGTAGTGGTGACTGGTGAGTGGGATGCCCATTGTTCCATTCCGCTGGGTGCTATACTACCTTCGTCTCAAATGGAGGTAGTAGTATTGTAGCATAAAAAGACGTCTTATATTTTAAGATGGAGGTAGTAGTAATGTATGCATGTATTTGTCATCGTCATGCTAGTGTCCAAAGTGTTCGCTATAGCTGCAAGAATGAATGGTTTTATTACTTAATTTTGAAACTTAGGCTCGCCAGCATTCTCTCATGTCAAGAAAGTTAACTCCCTCCTTTTGACAATGGAAAAGTTTGCTAGACAGACCTCCTCGAGCGGCATGTATGCCCCAGTATCATCTTCTCGTCGCAGAATGAAAAGGTCATTAATTTTTGTGAAAGCTAGATCACGTACATCACCTATTTCGAAGAAAATCAACACGCACATACACACACAATGTGGAACTTAAGGGGGAAGATATCCACAGTGATCAACGTAGTATTGTATAAGCTAAGAAAAAGGAGTTGCACGGCGAATTTGTCACCTCATCCATCTGTCTGATCAGTCTTGTGGAACATAGTGGAAGTGCGCCGCACACGCACACATCAGGACGTTGGCCCTGTTTGAATTCTTGGGTTAAAGTTGTTTGGATTAGTTTGGACTCAACTAACCCAAAAATATCTAAACAAGAGGGTTAGTTTGGGTTAGATGCATCTAACCCATCCCAAAAAACTAACCCACCCAAAAGGTGTTTATTTGGGTTAGTTCTTCTCGGGATGACTAAAAAACACATTTTTCTCTCGCTCTTCCCGCAGTAGATCCCTCCCCACTTCCTCGAAGCTTCTCGTCTTCTCCCTCCCTCCCTCTCGCATCACCCGTGAAGGCACCCCGCCGTATCCGCGCTCCATCTAACACTGCCATCCAAACATCTTTTTGGTTAGAGTTAGTTCAGGGTTAGAATCTAACTCTAACATTTAACTGCGTTAGAGTATCCAAACAGGACCGTTGATGTGAATTGAAGCACAGGAAAGGAAAGGTATCTACCGGTGGGGCCGAGGAGAGTGAGGGGTCCTGAAGAAGAGGACAAGCTAGAGGTGCTCGTGCAACCGTGATTTGATTGATGGATTGATTGATTAGGTATCCCCATGTATATGCACATCCCAAACTAACAAAAAAAACTCCAACACACGAACACAAATGAAAAGCAAAGCAACAGATATATGACATGGCTCATCCCGCAAACCAATTCAGTCACTCATTTTCTTATTACTTTCGCTCTTTCATTTTTCATATTTATAGCCATACAATCGTTGGATTTCAAAGACATGGGCTTCATTTTTTTAGCTTCTTATTACCTGCTGGAGTCCCACTGTCGTTAGGACCGTGCAACCACACAACTAATTTTCAGACACGTCGGATGTACACGTAGCAATAGCGAGGCCAGAAGTGACGACAACCATCCTTGCTCGTGAGGCGTGGCAGTGCGACTGACCACACAATTCTAGTGTTGGATACGTACTCCGTATCTCACAAAGATAAGAAGACAAAGATGATGACACACATAGTGGCACCGCACAGACATGCATTCAAGCGATCGTGGGTCAGCCTTTTTATGATATCAAAAGCTTAGCGCGACAATTACGTGCATGGAGGCAAATAATCCGGTCGTGTCGATTTCCTAGTCGCACGTGCATCTGCACCACTTAGGGTGACCGCATTACATATTCATCATGGTTTGTCGTTGTACGAGTTACAACGCGATGTGACACCGACTTGGATGTGCATAGGTTGGATATTCAGGTCCATTTCCACTAGAGGCAAAAGTCACAATGGTTCATGTATTCGGTAGTTGTACGACACAATATGTGTTGGCTAAATAAAGATACGGTAGGAAACCAACTTATTATCCACCACAAAAGGCTATGAAGCGATTGCTTATAATACTGGAAATTAACCATAAGTTGCGAGGATTATGGACATATCAAGAAATTGTCCATGCGCCATTGTGCTATTGTGCTTTCATGATTTAACGAGCATAAACACTAACTTATGTTTAAGATGAGGCGTATATTTAGGTTTACAAATCCTACTAACCAATGTCTTTGTCATGCATGGGTCTTTGTCACACGAGGGAGAACCCATTCATAACTTGATCATTGCAAGATGAATTGCCACGTACCTTTCAAAATCAATGTATTGATGCATACTAGTAGTACCACTATGCTTTGTTTTTATAAAGACAATTTATATGTTGCTTTATTTCAGTCTATGTTTGTATTTAAGTACGAAATACCTGCAGGAGTACTTAGATAGGAATGTCACCTCTACTTTGACCATGATGTACACCCACCGCTCTGCTGCAATTTTTTTCAAGAATAATAAATACGTCCTTGAAGGCCAACTCAGAGAAAATGAACACAATGGAAAACTAGCTTCAATGATTTCATAAGCAATGTAGTGACGAAGCATATATCGACTCGTCCCTGTTGTGAACATTGGAGGGATCTATTTTTTCTCCTCGTGTCATCTGATCATCAAACAGCTTTGAGTTTTGTTGTTTTGCGAGCAGTATTATATGGTGAGTGGGATGTCCGTTTTCATCATTTCCACTGTGCTGGCCAGTATGTGTATAATATATTCTGCTCCGAGCGTGTTGTACTCCATATATGTAGTGCTATGTGATCATAGTCGTTGATGCCTGGTGCCATAGCTGCACGAGTGGAATCTTATATTTGACAATTAGCAGGGCCAACTTTTCCTCATTGCAAGAAAGCTCACTCCTTCCATTTTTTTTGAACCAACTCACTCCTTCCATTTGACAATCGAAAAGTTGTTAGGCAAAACCTCGAGCGGCACACACACTACACTGTATTATCACACACCACACTGTATAACCACTACAGGATCCTAGTACACTACTACTACAGGAGAATCCGTTTGACCGTGTGATTTGTTACTCTCACGGGAATTATTTAAGCACAAATCTCAACAACAACAACAACAACAACAACAACAACAACAACAACAACAACAACAACAACAATCCAAGCACAGGAAAAGGTGAGGTATGCATCCACCGATCCACAGGAAAAGGGTGGGTCTGAGGAGAGGGGGGCGTCTAGAAGAAGAGGACAGTCAGCGAGAGGCGCTCGTGCAACTCTGATTTGATTGATTGGTCGATTGACTGTAGGAGTATGTTCCTGCATATGCACATCTGAGAGGGGGCCAGGAACAAAACTCCAACATGCACACTGCACGCACGTACAAAAATCAACAGAAATGTGGAGAGTGACTTATGCAAGAATCGCCCGCTCTGTGAACAGGCCAGCCGTACGTAGTAGTACAAGTTAACAGAAGAAGATACTCCCACGAGCCGATCAGAGTGATTGACGCTGCTCCGGCCGCCGAGCGCGCGGCTGTGCGTACGTCTCTTGGTGCGCTCATGTGCTCTGCTCTGCTCGGCCGGCGCGCTGTACGATAATACTGCTACACTCGATCGTCTTTGGTTTCCGCGCACGGATCCATCTCCGAGAATCCGGCCTCGCTACTATCCGATTCCGACCCCGATGGACGCCGAGCTCGTGGAAGGAAGATTGCTTCTCCTTTGCTGGGATTGGGAAGCAACACAAGCTTTGATGGATGCAGTGGGGTGGCCGCTTGGGCCCAGCAACAAGGAGTCAAATGCTCATCAATATTTTTCTGCCGCCATTGCTTTCTTGCTTGCTCGCACGCGCGCATCGCCTCGCCTCCTGCAGTCCCACTGTGCCCATCAATATCCCTGCCAGAGCCCCGCACGCACGGGCGGCAGCAGGCAGAGGCAGGGGCAGAGCCACACCATGCCGCAGACCCAACAGGAGGCTGCAGGCCACAGTAATTGTGTGGATCCAGCTTCACTGCTCCCTTGTATTGCTAACACTATTATTGGACCTAATTTAGAAAAAACACTATTATTGGGTCAAACTTTAGGTACGCACGTACAAAACAAAATAAAGTAAAGTATATCTTCACATATCAATATTTTCTTCCATAGATTTAATTTGGTCAGACCTAGCAAAAGTTTACTTAGGAGTAGGGGTAGGGTGTGGGTGTGTGCTTTTGTAGGGGTGAGTCTATGCTCGGCTGTGTGAGTGACTTTGATTGTATTGTGTTCAAAAATAATAATACTACTTTTTAGATAGGCATAGAATCCTTGCAATTACCAAACTCCCTGGATATAGAGCCCTAGGAGAGCTCTAGTTTTTTCCTCAAAGTAGACCCCACATGTAAATCTGGTTGGGTCATGGGTCCTACACGACAGTATTAGGACCGACACCGCTGTGGCCCATGTAGCGCTTACTGCATCGGTTTCTTTTTCTCTGTTGGTTTATCAACTGGCTTTTCAATTTTGGACGGTTCTTGTATAACAAATAGTTTTCCAATTCTTTGAGGAAGTTACAGTTGCGACCAAACACGCAGGTCCATGACCCATGCCTATTTTGTTATCCATTTTCCCAGTCTATTCTTCAGCCAAATTTTAATTTGTTTCGAATTCGAACAAGTTCAGAAATTTAAGAAATGGTCACGAATTTAAATAATAATAATTTTAAAAAAATTCCACAAATCTGAAAAATATATTCATGAATTATAAAGAACATTCACGAGTTAAAAGTTCAAGTATTTTTCAAATGGTCAAGAAATTAAAATTTTCACAGATTAAAAAATGTTCATGAATTTAAATATTGTTCATGAATATGAAAAAAATTCATGAATTTGAGAATGTGAAGAAATTATAAAAAATGTACACGAATTTACACTATGTTCCAGAATTTCAAAATATTCATAAATTTCAAAAATATTATGAAAATAAAAAATAAAGTAAAAAACAAATATATCAACAAACAGGAAAGAAAAAAATGAACACTCAAAAAGAAAGGTAAACCAATTGAGGAAAAAAAGAAAACAGGTAGAGAGAAAAAGACACTGAACGGAACCTTCCTAAAACCAGAAGGATTGTTATCCTCAAAAAAACCAGAAGGATTGTTCCACTTGACTGGTCGAATAGCCTCCGTGGTATGCACGAAATATGACCCTATTAACCAGCATATTTGTCACAAACAGAGGCGTAGCCAGGATTTTGAACCATACCCAATAGGTATGCTGCATTCTTTTTCTTCCACAAATACAACAAACCAGCATATTATTATTGGATTTCTCAATTCAACCAAAAAAGGTATGATTTACCAATTTCCATTTGATTGATCCACAACAAAAATAAAATGAAATCATGTGATCCGTAAATATTAGTTCCATTGAAATTCTAACAAAACCTTGAAACGAAAAAACCTTTATATTCGCAGCATCGATTAGACTTGTTCAAATTAAAAAACATCCTTGCCCATAGTGTTGCGCTGAAAGGAAAACCTTTTAAACTTGCAGCATTGATTAGACTTGTTCAAACTAAAAAGCTAAATTCTAACAAAATTTATGTTCTTGTTTGAGCTGAACACTATGGGCTGCTGGGAGGCTGAATCCCGGGGTGGTCCATGGACCACCTTGGCCACGATTTGGCTATGCCATGTTTGTCCTATATACATAGATTTGAACCGAGGGACGAGCTGGTGATCCAAGGCTTAATTGCCACCTTTCAAAATCAATGCATCGATGGATACTCTTTAACGGGTTGCTTTATGTTGCAATGTATTTCATATTTAAGGCTGAAACATCTGTACTATTTCGATACGAATGGCGCCCCAACCTTGACCCCGATAGGAGTATGCTCCTTCGCATGTCGTCCATAGTGTTCATCACCCAGGTGCAGAATAAGTTATTCTTCACCCGAGATAATCTTACGGTCATTTCCGAATTAACTTACGTTTGGAATTCAAATAGTTACACTTCAATTGATTCACTACGTAAAATTTGGCATAAAAAAATTAAAATATAGGTCATAATACAAGAAAATATGCAGTTTATGTGTATTTTACACTATGTTTTTACGTTTGTAATTTTACATAACATAAAATATTTTTTACGACGATTATATATTTTCTTACGGTCTGTTTTTACGTCGAAAATAAGACAAAACTTACGGAACGTAAAATTACGGTGCATTGATGATAAAATAAAGGGGGGTGAAGAATAACTATTCCTCACCTAGGGTGACGAATAGCGCGACCCTGTATATATATATTGAATGACGGGAGAAAAAGAACAAACCCCCTGGTGTTCACAAAAGTGACGTGCCAAATCTTTGAACAGCCTTGTTTTTTGGCCCTTTTTGCCGGCGCTATGTGGCGAGTGGGATGTCCAATTTCATTTTCTCCGTGCTGCCTACATTTTGATATTCTATCTACAACGTGCTATCAGCTCTAGTGCTCCAGACACCTGGCCGTGGATCATGCATTTGTGTTCAGAGACGTAATGGTGCCATGGCTGCACGAAAGGATTTCTTAATTTTGTTCAAAGACCGTCAAATGAACTTTCCCTCATTTCAGGAAAGTTCACCCATGCCTTTGGACAATGGCACCATTAGGAAAGTGGTTAGTCAGACATCGAGCGACATGCACTACCATCATCCAATCGATGATAAAGGAAGAGAGCACTCTAGTGAAACCAGATGACATACGATCCATTTAGCATTGTTACAAACCAACCAACAAATTGTTGAAATGTTTACCTAAATACTTAGCATGCCCTAGGAAGAGGTGTCAGGAAATGATGCAATATTAGGAGTGACTGGCTGGAGTACTGTATGCTATTTTGACCGGCCAATCGTTAGCCACTCCATGTGATGGTGAAACTAGCCACCACACGCACGCATGTGCACATCGATGGCATGGGCGGTGTCCATTGTCCAAGCACAGCAACAGTAGAGGTATCCACATCCATCCACCGGTGGGGCCGAGGAGAGATGGAGAGGTGAGAAAGGACAAGCGAGAGGCGCTCGTGCAAACTCCGATTTGATTGACTGATGGAGCCACATGTACCTTATTCATCCAAGACCAACAAAGATCCAACACACGCATACGAAAAGGCAAGAAATGTGCACAGCCTTGGCACAGGAATCACCCCAGAACGAACGGGCGGTAGAAGTTAGAAGTAGATTGTACTGTAGATGGGATGGTCAGTGCATGGGCATTGGCAAAGCATGTGATCCTCCATGTGAGCAAGCATAGCATAGTACTGTATAGCGTGTGGAGGAGAGAGGAGGGAAGGAAGAGTGACCCGGGAGGGAGGGACATTCCCCGCTCGTGTGCACCCAGTAGGTATCCTCCTCCTTGGCTACTGCTTGATTGATCCATGGTCGAGGCGCAACACCGGCCGGATCTGGGCACGCAAGGGCAGAGCTGGCTGGATATGGATATGGATCTGCACGCGCACCGGCGACGCCGACGCAGCCGCCGACGCGCTGCAGCTTGCTTGCTGACCATCAATGTGCCGCACGCGCGCACGTCGCCGTCCGTGGAGCTCCATGATCGATCCGTCCCTGTGCATTCTGCAACAAGAAGGGAAAAACAGGGCCACACGTACGCAACGTAAAAAAATGTAACGTATGCAGTAATGAGCGTCCATCAGCCCATGGACCATGCACGTCACGTCACCTACCTTACCTAGGTCCATGCCATACAGCAGATGCAGGCCATGGCCCCAGCGTAGCACACCGATGCAAATGCCACACAGTACAACGCCACACGTGCTCCTCTTGTCCTTTTTAGGGCATCTTCAGCCGCGCCCCAGGAAGGCCTCCTCAGGCGATTTTTTCGCGCCGGCGCCAAAAAAACGGTCCAGTCGCGTTTTCAGGAGCCCGATTTTCGCCGGCCTGGGCCAAAAACAGCGCCGGCGGACCCAGGCCGAACCCGGCGCGCTGGGGGGCACCCGGGAACGCCGGGGTGAACTGTTTTGGCGCGAAACAGCCGCGGGCCCGCCGCGTCAGCGACACGGTGCCTCGTCTTCCCCCAACGGTCTCGGTTCCCGCGGGGAATCAATGCCAAGGCTGTCGCCGGTCAGCCTTGCCATTAATTCCTCACGGGCGGCACGTCACGGGACGACGCGCCGACGCCTCCCCTCCCTCGCACGCGTACACACGGGTGCGGCGCGGCTATATAGCTGGTGGCCTGCACTCGCCTGTGCCCACACCAGCCCCGCCCCTCGCCGTCGCCCAGCTCCTCCCTCTCCCTACCTCTCCCGAGCGCCGCCGCCCAGCCCCTCCCTCTATCTCTCTACCTCTCGCGAGCCCATCGCCATGGCGGAACGCTACCCCGGAGACGAGGCGGCGGCCAATGGCTTCGGCCGTCGTTCGCTCCGCGAACAGGATCCAGGCTCCTGTTCCAGGCGAACATCCCGGCACCGCCGGACATGCGCGCCGAGCCGACGGGGTGGAGGCTCAGCGCCGGGGGAGTGCCCATTCCCCCGTTGCCCGACGCCGTGGCGAAGCCAACGTACTTCACCGAGAAAGTCGAGGTCGTGCGCGCCTCCCTCACCGACGCCCAACTCTACCTCCCCCAGTACGCCGCCGACAACCACGCGGCTTGGGCGGCGTATTTCGAGCGCCGCCAGCAGCAGCGCTTGGCGTCCATCAACGGCGCGCCGGTGGTTGGCGGCCGGCAGAATAGCGAGGGGCGCCACCTGTGGTGGGGCATCCCCGGCCGCACACTCGAGGGCGTGCTGACGTACCTCGAGGGCGGCAACGACCCGCCGTTGGCGTACCCAGTGAGGGCGGCCGCCCCAGCGCAGCACCGACGCGCCGGGCCATGGGCGCCAAGGAGGTTCGGGTCCTCCTCCTCTTCTTCCTCCTCCCGATCTTCATCGCACTCCTCCGGCACTCCGGCCCTGCTCGGCGTCAAGGCCGAGCCCGCGGCGGAGACGCCGCTCGGCCGGCGCACTCGCAGCGCCGGCATCGTCATCAACGAGGGCGGCCGGCGCGCCTCCTCGTCGGCTCCTCCTCCGCGCTTCGTCAAGCCAAAGAGGGAGCCGGGGCTCGCGCCGGTGAAGACGGAGTCTGGGCTCGCGCCGGTGAAGAAGGAGCCGGCCGCGCCGGTGACGACGGAGCTCGACGACGACGACGTGGCCCTGGAATGGGCGCGCAGGGACTCCATAGCGATGGAGAAGGAGCGCCTGGAGAAGGCGAAGGAGCGCCAGCGCGCCGCCCTGCTTCGCTTCGCGGAGCGTCGACGCGGCCGCAACGAAGGCAGAGTCGTCGTCATCTGCGACAGCGACGACGACGACGACGATGCGCCGCCACCAGTCCACCATGGCGACGCCGGGCAGGGGTCCAGCAGGGGAGACCGCGTCAAGGAGGAGAAGGCCGACGACGACGATGGCAGCGACTTCAGCTAGTTTTTCCTTTAGATTAGTTTATGTATATGTGCTATGTAATGAAAATCCGTGAACTTCGCCAAAATGTGCCGAAATTTATCGTGTTTGGCCGAAATTTATCGTGTTTGGCCGAATTTTATCGTGTTTAAGCCGAACTTCGCCGAACTTCTTTTATTTTAAAACGTGCCTGAGGACGGCCCTGGGGCCGACGGCTGGGGACCAACTCGCCCCCAGGCCCAATTTTTGCGCCGGCTCACCCCCAGGCGGCGATTTTAGGCGCCCCCTGAGGGGCCAACGGCTGGAGATGCCCTTAGTCTGCATAGTCCAGGGTCAAAGTATCTCTAGTTTGACCAAACATATAGAGAAAAGTGTCAACATGTCAAATCAATATTGCTAGCTTCGTTACGAAATGTTGTTTCATAGTATATATATTTGGCTTTGTAAATGTTGACATTTTTAATATAAATTTGGTCAAACTTTGTAATGTTTGACTTGACAAAAATCTAATATGTGAAGTAAAAGGGACCGGTGGGAGTACTAAATCTTCGTAGTTTTGAAAAAAGTTCCATGAATGTGAAAAAATATATTCATGAATTCTAAGAAACATTCACGAGTTTAAAAGGTCATGTACTTTTAAAAATGGTCAACAAACTAAAATGATCACAGATTAAAAATATTTATGAGTTTAAAAGTTGTTCACAAATATGAAAAATATTCATAATTTTTAAAATGTGAACAAACTAAAAAAAATTGTTCACGGATTTACAGTACGTTCCTAAATTTTAAAAATATTCACCAAATAAATAATGGGAAAATCAAAATGGGAAAAATATATTAAAAAGCAAAGGAAAAATGGGCATGACAAAAAAGGAAAGAAACCCGATAGGAAAAAAAGGAAACAAACAAAAACAGAAAAAAATAATAAAAGAAAGAAACCGAGCGGAAGAGCACAAAACTAGAAGGGTCATTTTATATGACTGGCCCAATAGCCCCTGTGGACTGCTACGATTTCTCGACCGCCTCTGAGGTATGCGCGAAATATGACCCTATTAACCAACGTATTTGTTACCCTAAAAAAACCAACGTATTTGTCACGTATGGGCCCCCCTTGCATGATGGAGGCGCCATTCGTACACTTTGTCTTTGTCTTATATACATACATTTGTACCGAGCGACGAGCTGGTAATCTAAAGCTTCATTGCCACCTTTCCAAATCAATGCGTCGATGGATACTCTTTGACAGGTTGCTTTGTTTTGCAATGTATTTCATATTTAAGGATGAAAGACCTGTACTATTTTGATAGGAATGGCGCCCCAACCTTGACCCCGATAGCCATATCTATATGATGGTTCGACGTGGTACGATAAGACAACGACACATGTCTCCCATACTTTCATCCATTCCATTATTATAGTCTAGTGACAAATTTGCCTCTGTCGGCATGTCACTTTTGTGAACACGAGGGGATTTGTTCTTTTTCTCCCGTCATTCCATCTTTGAACGGCATTGTTTCTTTGGTCTGTTTTGCCGGTGCTATGTGGCCAGTGGGATGCCCAATTTTCTCTTTCCCCGTGCTGCATATGTTTTAATATTCTTTCTATAGAGCATATTGTATGTTTTAATATTCTACAACGTGCTATTAGCTCTAGTGCTCTAGACACCTGGCTCCCGAGCATGCATTTGTGTTCAGAGACTTTGATGGTGCCATGCTGCACGAATGGATATCTTAATTTTGTTCAAAGACTCTGGAATGAACTTTCCCTCATTACAAGAAAGTTCACCCATGCCTTTTGACAATGGCACCGTTAGGAAAGTTCTTAGACAGGCCTCGAACGCCATGCACTACCATCATGCTATCGCTGATAAAAGGAAGAGAGCACTCATGTGGATGACATATGATCCATTTAGCATTGTTGGAGATATTACAAACTCCTAGAAACCAACCAACTAATAGTGGAAATGTTTACCTTAATATTTAACATGTCCTAGAACGATGGTGTCGGGGTCACGTACGTGCTCGAGATTGAGATTGAGGATACACCGATACCTCAGGAGGGGGATGAGCATCAGGATATGGATACGACTGAGGGAGATGGCGCCCCTGGAAATCAGGATAAGGGGCCTGGTAGCACACCACGAGAGTCGGACAAGGCTCCGAGTTCGCAATCGGATAAGGCGGATAAATCTGCCAAGGAGGCGTCATCTTCCACGACGCCGATGAACACACTTCGGTTTGGTTCTTTTGGAGCACAGTCTGCACCGAGCCGGTTATGGAGTAACCAAGTCGAGGCGGATGATCGAGAGGAGCTCGAGTTACCACCAATGATGCTTCCTGATACTATGTCGCCGCAGATACATTCGTCTCAGAGGGTTGATTCCGGACCGAAGGTTTCGTCAGGTCTCGAACTGCAGAATGGGAGTGGGGGGGGGGCTGTGGGCAGGAGGCCCGCACCACCAGCTCACCTGCGACGGTCCATGGCCTTCTTGGGGAGGGGCGCGGGCAGGCGGCCCGTGGAGGCCTCTCCCCGCAGGGTGGCTCAAGGCGGCACGGGCAGGAGGCCCATACTTCCCCTTCTCCGGTGTCGTCTCCTCACAGTGTTGATGGTTGGGGGGGGAGTGGGACTGTCGAGCAGGTGGCTCCACGGTCTACTTCTCCCATTGCTACGGTGGGCGACTCCCGCTTGACCGCACCTTACCCTTCTTCACCGGCAACGAGGGAAGGGCGTGGGAGCAGGGAACACACACCTCGGGAGAGGACTGCGGAGGAGCTTATCGCTTTCGATGGGATCACGGATCCGGTGACGGCTGGCAGGCGTGTCAGCAACCGGATCCAGGGTTAGTCCGATGCAGATGACCTGCAGCTAGCGCGCGCCAAGAGGGTGGCCAAGCTTCAGAATGTTGAGGCATCTACAGGTATGTATTTCGATAAGAGTTTTTCAATTCTGCATTTCACCGAGCATGAAATTATTGATAAGCCAAACGACTTAGGCATATCTTTGGGTTCAAATGAGAAGGAGGTTGCGAAATCTGTTAATGATCTGTTAGATTTAGAAGCGGAGAGGACTTCTGAAATAATTCAGAATCTTGCATCAGTCAAACCTATGAATGATGATGACATGCAAAATTTAGGCATGGTTGCTCTTGAAAACATATGTAATAATCTCATGCCAAATCCAGAAGCCGAGGATGAGGAGGGGTCGGAGGATGTGGAGACTGTAGAGCCTCTAATGATGGAGGGCACTGTCTCGCGTTCTGTCAATCCCACGTTTCCGAAGGGTGATGAGGAGAACCCAAGAGAACCTGGAAACGGAAAATTTATCCTACTTCGGTGGTCCATAGAAGTTCTAGGGTTAAGCTTAAGAAAAAATTCCAGGATGACCTATGAAAGGAATCTTTTGGAATAGTAGAGGTCTAGCTGACTTGGCTAAACGAAGGTTCTTGGCAGAGACAACGATAGAGCAAAATTTAGATTTCATTGCGCTACTCGAAACACGAAGGGTAATTTCACCTCACAGTTCCTTGGAACTTTATCCGGAGGAATAGATTTTGACTGGCACATCTTACCTCCTAGAGGAAGATCTGTTGGGATATTACTAGGGGTACGGTGTGAAACACTTAAGGTGCTTAACGTGGTCCGGGGGGATTTTGCGGTCAAGTTTCAGGTGAGATCGAAAGTAGACGGCTTCAGATGGGCTCTCGTTGTTGTTTATGGGGGAGCACAACCCGAACTTAAACCCAGATTTTTTAGCCAATTTGGTGAGGATCTGTGGAGACGAGACTCTTCCAATCCTAGTGGGAGGGGATTTTAATATAATTCGGAGGAGAGATGAAAAGAACAATGGCAATTTTGATGGACGTTGGTCTATGATATATGTTTAACATGATTATTGCGAGTCTTAATTTAAGAGAAATTGAGCTCACCGGTAGAAAATTTACATGAGCCAATTCGTTGCCCACTCCAACTTATGAGAAGTTGGATAGGGTGCTCGCTAGTGTGGAATGGGAACGAAAGTACCCATTAGTGTCGGAACATGCGATGCAGAGGGTGATCTCAGACCACACACCATTACTAGTAGACTCGGGAGAGGCTACCCATATTGCAAACAACAATGCTTTCTCTTTCGAACTAGGTTGGTTCGAGAAAGAAACTTCTTGGAGATTATTGCACGCGAATGGGCAAAGCCTGTTAGTGGACGAACAAATATTGAGAGATGGCAAAATAAGATCAGACATCTGAGACAGTTTTTGTGAGGTTGGGCCAGAAACGAGAGTGGGATTTATAGGCAAGAAAAAGAGCGACTCAGCCAATTAATCAATGTGTTAGATTTAAAAGTTGAAGTTAAACTTCTTACGGTTGAGGAGCAGAGCTCAAATTCCGAAGTTGAACAAGGCTTACGAGCTCTCCTTAGAGAAGAGGATCTCAAGTGGGCATTGCGTGCTAAAGTGCTTAAGATTGTCCAGGGGATGACAATACATAATTCTTCAATATGATCGCAAATGGTAAACATAGGAAGAAGATAATTATACAGCTTGAACAGGACGAGGGGACAATTGTGGGACATGAAAACCTCATAGCGTATATCTCTAATTATTATAAACAACTATTTGGGCCTCCGAAAGCAATCACGGTGTCCCTAAATGAATCTATTATTGGAGATATTCCTCATCTCCGGGTAGAGGAGAATGATATTCTATCTGCACCGTTTACTGAAAATGAGGTTCTCGATGCAATCTCAGAAATGAAACCGAATAAAGCACCAGGACCAGATGGGTTTCGAACTGAATTCTATAGGAAATGTTGGCATATTATTAAAGATGATCTTATGCCTATGTTTCATGATTTTTCAACGGCCATTTAGAGTTGTTTCATATAAACTTTGGTTTGAGTACGTTGTTGCCAAAGAAAGAAGAGGCAGTTCAGATTGAACAATTCAGGCCAATATGTCTTCTTAACGTGAGTTTCAAAATATTCATGAAAGTGGGTACCAATATATTGACACAGATTGCTCATTCCGTGATACAACCATGTCAAACAACGTTCATGCCAGGACGACACATACTTTGAGGGGGTGATCATTCTACATGAAATTCATTCGAAGAAGCTAGATGGGGTTATCTTCAAAGTGGATTTTGAGAAGGCATATGATAAAGTTAAGTGGTCTTTCCTTCAGCAGGCAATGCGCATGAAAGGATTTAGTGAGGCCTGGCAGAACCACATGGGTTCTCAGGTCCAGAAGGGTAGTGTCGGCATCAAGGTCAATGATGATATCGGCCATTACTTTCAGACACACAAGGGATTGAGACAAGGGGATTCCATGTCTCCTCTCCTATTTAATATAGTGGCCGATATGTTGATCATTCTTATAGGTAGAGCCAAGAAAAACGGTCAAGTCGAGGGTTTAGTCCCTCATCTGGTTGATCGGGGCGTCTCCATTTTACAGTATGCCGACGACACTATTCTATTAATGGAACATGACATTGCAAAAGCACGAAAAATGAAACTCATATTATGTCTCTTCGAACAAGTGGCCTAAAGATAACTTTCACAAGAGCGAGTTGTTTTGCTTTGGATGAGCCAAAGAAGAGTAAGACACTTATAGACAACTGTTCGGGTGTGAATTAGGTTCTTTGCCATTCAGTTATTTGGGCATACCGATTCATCACCGTAAGCTATCTAATAAAGAATGGAAGTGCAACGAAGATCGGATTGAAAAAAAGCTTAGTTGCTAGAAGAGCAAGCTTATGTCGTATGAATGTCGGTTAGTGCTGATTAACTCGGTACTTACTAGTATGTCAATGTTCCTGCTATCGTTCTTCGAGATTCCAAAGGGGTGTGGAAGAGACTTGATTTCTTTAGATCTCGATTCTTCTGGCAGTCAGATGAGGCCAAGAGGACATACTGTCTAGCGCGATGGGATATTCTTTGCCGCCCCAAGGACCAGGGGGGCCTAGGTATTGAGAACTTGGAAATCAAGAATAAATGCCATATGAGTAAATGGCTCTACAGTTTAGAGACAGAACCAGAGGGTATGTGGGCACAGATTCTACGCAATAAGTATTTACAGTCGAAAACGCTTGCCCAAGTTATCGTGAGACCAACTGACTCACCATTTTGGAAGGGACTCATGAGAACGAAGGACTTGTTCTTTCGTAGGGTCAAATTCTTGGTTAGCAATGGAATGTCAACAAGATTTTGGAAGGATACGTTGTTAGGAGAGACGCCCCTAGCTGTACAATATCCCACCCTTTATAACATTGTGCAACATTACGTAGGCACAGTATTTCAAACGATTTTCTTGAATATTCAGTTTAGACGTGTGCTAGTTGGAGAGCGATGGGAGGCCTGGATGCATTTGGTTCAGAGATTGATAGACGTTCAATTATCCGACCAACCGGATTCGACGCACTGGAAGTTAACTAGAAATGGGGTATTTACGGTGAAATCTTTCTACATGGATCTGATTAATTCTGGCCCAATCTCGAGATAGTTACATATTTGAAAGGTTAAAGTGCCCTGTATTAAAATATTTATGTGGTTTGTTCACAAGCAAGTAATCCTCACCAAGGATAACTTAATAAAGAGGCGATGGGTAGGTAGTTCACATTGTTGTTTTTGTGATAATGATGAAATAATACAACATCTATTCCTTGAATGCCCACTCGCCAAATTGCTTTGGAGAACGATCTATATAGCCTTTAACATTAATTCTCCAGTTGACATTGAATCGTTGTTGGGACGTGGTTAGCTGGGATTGAGCATATTACTGCAGCTCGTATTCGGATCGGAATATGTGCGCTTCTTTGGGCTATATGGGATTGTAGAAATGATATGATTTTTAACAGACAAAACACTTTATCTTTCTTAAAGGTTATCTTCAGAGCTACCGCATGGATCCGTACGTGGTCCTCACTCATTTTTATGGACTCCAGGGATTCTTTGGTTACTGGGTGCAACCAGTGGGAGATGATAGCACGGGTTATATTCAATCAGTTCGGATGGCGGTCGCATAACATGATAGGAGTCTAGGGAGCTTATCCTTTACATTGCCTTACCGGTTGCGATTTTGAGCATTTACTTTTTATTTCTTTGTTTCGCTCCGCTTGCGAGCTGAAATACTTTTATGACTATGTGCTATTTCGAGACTTTTTAATAAGACATGCATCATTATGATGCAGAGGACGGAGGCACGCCTCCATTTCAAAGAAAATAATATATGAAATGATGCATTGGGAGTGACTGGCTGAAGTAGTACTCTCTCCATTTTTTTATACAAGGCCACTATAAAAAACACATTTTGCATTTATACAAGGCCACCAACAATAATCGAGGCAAATATTAATGATGTTTTCTCGTACTATTAACCCATGGTTTAATTACTAGCATGCATGTAGTGGATGATAATGACATGCTCAACTACTTCCTCCCTTCTGGCCACTGAATTTCCTCTAATGTGCATACACCTTATTAATTAAGCCGGTAATTGAGAGAATAAATTGGCATGTAAAGCACGCATTAACTTTTATTTTGGTACCTGTAATTTGAGTTTGTGGCCTTATATATAAAAATGAAGGGAGTATATACTATTTTGACCGGCCAATCGTTACCCGCTCCATGTGATGGTGAAACTAGCCACCACACGCACGCATGTGCACATCGATGGGCATGGGCCGTGTCGATTGTCCAAGCACAGCAAAAGTAGGGGTATCCACATCCATCCACCGGTGGGGCCGAGGCGAGATGGAGAGGTGAGAAGAGGACAAGCGAGAGGCGCTCGTGCAACCCTGATTTGATTGGTGGATTTCTAAGTTAAAGTTAGTTTTAGTTACTTAGGACTTAAATATTTCAAAAGTATCCAAACATGGTGGGTTAGTTTGGGTTAGTTGGATCTAACCCACCCAAAAAAACTAGCCCACACTAGAGGAACTTATTTAGGTTAGTTCTTTTGGGTCTACTAAAAAAATAGTAAAAAAAGTTACCTCTTTCATCCAAACAGGGTCTAAAATTATTAAATAATTAAGAAAAAATATTTATTGTCAATCTAACCCTATCATCCAAACAGCTTTTTGGTTAGAGTTAGTTAGGATTAGAATATAACTCTAACCTCTAACTTAGTTAGAGTATCCAAACAGGGCAGCGAGCAGAAATGTGCACAGCCTTGGCACAGGAATCACCCCAGAACGAACGAGCGGTAGAAGTTAGAAGTAGATATACATATACTACTTCTTCTGTTCCCAAATATTTGTCTTTCTAACATTTTAAATGGATTACAACATAAGAATACATGTAAACATATTTTAAAATATAGATTCACTTATTTTGCTTCGGATGTAATTATTTATTAATTTTTTTAGAAAAGCAAATATTTGAAAACGGAGAAAGTAGATGGGATGGCAGTGCATGGGCAAGCATGCATGTGATCCTCCATGTGATGCGAGCAAGCATATCATGTGGAGGGACATTCCCCGCTCGTGTGCACGCATGCATGTGCCTGGCAACCCAGTAGGTATCCTTCGCTACTGCTTGATTGATCCATGGATCTGGGCGCGCAAGGGCAGGGCAGGGCTTGCTGGATATGGATATGGATCTGCACGCGCACCGAACGGCCATCAGCCCATCAATGTGCCGCACGCGCGCACGTCGCCGTCCGTCGAGCTCGACGATCGGCAAGGAAGCAAGTTTGCTTGCGTTGCGCCGATCGATCGATCCATCCCTCTGCATTCTGCAAGGAAGGAAGGAAGAAAGAGGGCCGCAAGCACACAACCACTCGTACATAAACATAAATGGATGCAGTAATGAGCGTCCATCGGTGATGAGTCTGTGCATGGCCCATCCATCGCCTACCTTACCTATGGCTCCTAGGCCCATGCCATGCCATGCAGGCCATGGCCCGCTCCCCAGCGCAGCACACCGAGATGCAAATGCCACACAGTACAGCGCCACACGTACTACTCTGTTGGAGCTCTGTTTTGCTGCGTGCTTTGCACTGTTGCTGCTGCACCGTGCGCCGAACCCAGCCCGATCCATCCGTCCATCTCCTGCTCGGCTTGCTTGCTTGCCGCCTTCATTGCCCCCAACCACTCCACCTGCTCCTCCTACCTACGCGTACCGTGCCCGCGCCTGAGCTTCAGCCCCACACGCGCACGCGCGGCCAGCAGAGCAGCAGGCAGTGCACATCAGAGAAGCAGAGGCAGAGGCAGCCAGGCAGTGCACATCAGAGAAGCAGAGGCAGAGGCAGCCAGCCAGGCAGTAATTGTGTGTTGCTTCTCGCTGCTAGTCGTAGCCTCTAGTCCTAGGGCAAGATTGTCGGTGGCGACTTTTGCTTAGAGCGCGTTGTACGTATACAGTACGTATCTGAATACTACTACTACTCCAGCTTCACGCAACCGTGTGCCCACGCTCATGACCGACCGATCCATGTTGTACCAGCCAGCAACACCAATCAACACCAATCAACGTCAAACAAACGGATGGACATATCGATGGAATGCACGGACCCCTGCCTGCCCTGCCCTCAAGCACAAGCAGTGTGCTCCGTACCACCTAAGAGCAACTCCAATCGCAAGGGACCCAAACGGACACGAACATAAAGCAGACACGGCGAACATCCAACGCCAAAACGCAAAAGAGGACAATAGCTCCGTCCGGCTTCTGCCGCGCCGGCACGCACTCCCGCCATTCGCCGCTCGGCCCCGGCTTCCCCCTCCCCTGCTTTGCTTCTCACCGTGGGGCGCGCACCAGGACGGCCTGCAGGTCGTCATAGAGCAGCGCCTCCTGCATCTGCTCCAGCGCGAAGCTCTGCAGCTCCCACACGACTCGCCGGCGGAGCCCAGGCTGCTCGTCCCACCATGCGCCGCCGACTACGAGATCTGCAGTTCCCCAGCTCTTTCCGGCGCCGCGCCGCCTGCGCGCAGTCCCCCGGCCCCGTCGGCTCGACTCAGAACGGGAGGCGGCAGCGGGATCTCCCCGTCGTCCTGGCCCACGACGTGGGATGCAGCTTGCGCCACTGAGTGCGGCGGCGGGCCTCGAGGACGGCGGAGGAGGCGGGAAGGAGGACTGGGTGGGGATGGCGGCGGCCCGCGCCTGTGAGCGGGACGGCGGAGAAGGCGGGGAAGGAGGACTGGGTGGGGATGCCAGCTCGTGCGCGCCCACTGCGAAGTGGGACCAAGGACAGACACGAGCGGGCAACAACGATCGAGCAAAGCGTCCGCTTCTGTCCGCTTCGCAGCCATTTCTTACCAGATTTGGACCAAGTTTGGGTCGGGAACGGACAGCACGCGTACACGGGCGTTCGTTTGGATCGCCTCGTTGGACCAAGTTTTTGTGTCCGAATGATCTAAACAGACAAAATGCGTCGTTCCATTAGAGTTGTTCTAAGAGCATCTATAGTTAGACTTGGCAAACCCGAGCCTTCGAACGCCTGCGGATGCGCCCATGCAGCCGCCGCCGGCCCCCACGTTCCTTCTCGCCATCGGATTCGCCTCCCAGCCGGCGTCCGCTCAACGACGTCGTTTCCAAGGTCCCTGTGGCCGGTCGCAACGCTTGAGCTACACCGTCGACACCTCCCGCTCCGGCCACCGCACGTCGATTCCGCCACCATCTCGCCCGATTCGGAAGTTGCTGCCGTCGTACCCGCTTCCAAGCCTCTCCACTGCGGATCTTGATGTTTCATGTGGTTATGAAGGTATGTTGTAAAAGCAGATTTCTTCCGACCAACCAAATCTTGTCTCTCCTCCACATAAAATGATATGGATTTAGGTAGCCAAACTGTGAAGATAAAATGGATTTAGGTAGCTAAATTCTAAATCAGCTATTGGAGAAGCTCTAAGTGTGTCACCATCTGCCGATGATTTCACGAGCAAACACACGGACGGACGGATGGCTGCAATTGAGTGGTGCATATGCTACTCACGAGTCCGTACAGAGCCAACAAAAGAGTGAATAAATATTTCGATTATTTCCGTATAGAGCGCGCGCGCACAATACACGTACACATACATGGATCATGCCAGCACTGCACTGTGCAACGAAATGGGCTCCGCTAGTTGTGCCGTATCGATCGTAGTACCAATTGATTGATTGACTCGAGATCTCGCCAACCTGTTTGACCCACCGGCCCAGGATTCAATTATATTTCATACCTACGCCCTCTATTTTTGAAATATGTAAGTTCAAACTGCCAAAGCGTCTTGCATTCAGAAAGAAACGTAATAGCTTTTAAAACCGTGCCACGCTAGGGTTAAGCTGAGATCAGTTGGCTAATTACGCGGTCGATTCGGACCATCAAGCCTCTGAAACAAGACATGGTGCTAGGAGCACAGTGATAGTAGGAGCAGCAGCATGGACGCTAAAAGTTGAGGGTTGAGACAGGGGAAAAACAGAGTGTATGTACGTAACATCACGATTTACTAGCCGTAACTTTGAGAGAAAATTTACATTCCTACTCAAGATGCCAATAATTTGAGAGAGAAATGGAAGACAGAGGACAGGAGGCGCACGAGTGGGTGTGCAGGGCAGCAGGGAGGGAGATCTAGCCAGTGAAACCAGCCCCGCATGCGGTAGGGCCCAACCTGGTTTTATTTTTGTGCAGTACCAGTACATGGTGCCACCCACACCCACATGCCGCACCCAGCAGCGGTGGCCACCCCTCTAATCTTACCATCATCCAGTCCAATAATCCATCCAAAAGGATCATGTCAGTGGGTTATCAGCTAGTTAAATCACAGATCGAAGCAGTACATGGTCCAACGCGAGCCACCCCATGTGCCACCTCAGTTCCTCGAAACGCCCTCTAATTTTATTACAACAAAAATGATTAATCCACGCTAGAGAGTACAGAGTGTACAAATCTCCCCTCTTTGAGCTAAGCTAGCACTGTGCATGGGCAATCAGTGGGCGGACACAAGCATGTATCATGCACATGGCACCCATGCAATGCAACACCTCCCTTTCCAATAATCTTTCATTTTTGCAATCCTCATGATTGATCAGATCGGCATCGACCCACTATATATTCACTGGCAAATCTCCGACCAAGATCAATAACAAGCGTTTTTCTTTCCTTTCGTTGAGAATAAAAATACCGAGGGGTGGATGATCACCTGTATATACAAAAATCCTGGATCTACTTTGAGCAATACTAATATACCTAGGGTATCTCCAACGCCGACATCTAAAACGGTCACACTGTTTGTCCAGGAACTAGTCAGGGCCAGTCCATGAACAATAATGCGGGAGCCGGCCATCCAATGGTATGCTGTAAATGTTCGCCCAGTTCCGGTGCCAATTTTCAATTCAAATTTATAACAATATGGATCAATTTTCCGGTTGCGTCGCATAGCTCGCTCT